>NC_092159.1:53077323-53377323 GCF_045791955.1 Oncorhynchus clarkii lewisi | reverse complement strand
TCAGGCAAAAGCATCCATACAGCATCACCACCAAATGTCTTACTAAACTGTAGGGATATCACAGAATAGATCAGGCTAACAGAGCAGCTGATAGATGGGGGATGCATGCTCTCTCTGAGGGGAAAACGGTGTGTGAGAGAGAAAGGATGCTTATGTTTCTCCTGTGCTTTATTCCCATTTCGCTCCCTTTCTCTCCCCATCTCTCTTGTTCTCTCTCCTCCCCTCTTGTTCTCTCTCCTCCCCATCTCACTCTCTTCCCCGTCTCACCCTTTCATCTCTCTCTCTCTCTCAGGGATGCCTACAGCCTATGACCTCAGTACAGTCATGGGCAGCGGCTCGACGGTGTCCCACAACAACCTCATCCCCCTCGGTAGGATACTATGGACTGATGGACTGACTGACAGACAAGCACAGACAGTGTGACTGACTGTGTGTTTGCACGTTTGTGTGTGCGTTAATACAGTTTCACTATTTCCTCTGTTCCCGCCCTCAGTGAACACAGGGATAGTGAATCACACCCACTCCAGGATGGGCTCCATCATGAGCACCGGAATCGTCCAGGGTACGTCTCTTTATACACTATACAAGAGTTTCCTAAACTCGGTCCTGATTTAAATAATGACCTCCTCATCGAGCTTTGATTATTTGTAGTGCTAGGGCAAAACCAAAACGTGCACCTGGGGGGGGGGGTCGTCAAGTTCCCTAAACGCCTATCATTTGTGTAAATGGAGGGGATGGATTCTGAAGTGTGTGACATAGTTGGCCCACAACCAATCAAGGGAAGGTGATAACACTCTTTCCCATTTTCTCCCCCTCACTCCAGGAGCTTCTACTGGCCAATCAGGTCCTAGCAGCAGCAGCAGCTCTAACCAGCAGCAGCATTATCCCGTCACCAACCAGTTCACCATGGGGGGACCCGCCATCTCCATGGCCTCTCCCATGGCCATCCCTAGCAACACCATGCATTATGGGAGTTAAGACCTCGTCACCCTTCACCTCCGAACCCCTGCATGACCTCTACTAGCCCCTCCTCCTGACCGACCACAGCCAGAACCAGAATACCAAAACCAGTGCTGTCGTGTTGTCCCTTCAGCACCTTCCTTTCTCCTTTACTGTCCATCTCTCTATCACTGGAGTTATTCTCATATCCGTCCCTCCCCGCCGCTCTCTCCGCTTTGAGAGCTGTTCCCCATCTCCCCCCTCTCATCATCGTGCAGCAGCTATGATATCACCAGTCCAGCCAGAGGGTGGCAGCACCTCTACGTTCAACTGACAGACTGATCAGCACAAAGAATTGGCAGTTTCTCTGAATGGAGAGCGGAACTGAACTTTGTTTGACTGGACCTTTTTATGCTTTACAGACACATGTACACCTACACATACACATTGAACACAGAGACTTTTGTTGCAAAGAATAACTCATTGCACGACTGTACAGCAGGTATCATCTCCTTTATCCGGGTTCCCTCCCTTTTGGACATTTCGCCTCCCCTAGTGCCAGTGTGATGCCCCACCCTTCCCCCTCCTCCACCAAACACACACCCAACCCCATCCACTACAGCCAGTCGCTATCCCCCCTCCCCTTATCGCTGGATTGGATGTCCCCCACTACAGATCTGCACTGAAAGGACAGGGGGCTTTCCTGTACAGTAGAACACTATGAACACCCCTCACTGATGCCATTTTGTTTTCATATCGAGGCACTTCTCCACCTGCCTGTAGAGCCTCTCTCCTTAAACGGCCCCATTCCAGAGCGATAGCTAGCTCCCCCCAAGGTGTTTGTCTGGTCATCCATAGTGGTAGTCTTTAGCCCAGTAGACCTAGGCTATCTCAAAAGACACCCTATTCCATATACAGTGCTCTACTTTTGACTAGAGCCACATGGACAAATGAAGTGCACTGTATAGGGACTAGGGTGTCATTTGAGAGACAGCCTAGATGTGAGTGTGTAGGAGAACGCTGTAGAACGTGATCTTGAAAAACACCAACTCTGGAACTCTGTTATAACCTCACCTCCGATTGAGGTGTGTTGTCCAAAGCCAATGAGCTTCGAGGACACAGCAGCAGACCCGGCCCCCCACTCTTCATAGCCAATCAGGATTGCAGTGAGCCGATGGTATTGGTGGAAGCAGGATGAACCCACAGAAAGACAGACTGGACCAAGGACACTGATGTTGGCCGTTGGAGCAGCTGAATCCTAGTTTACATTCTTCCCCGGTTTCCTTTTCTTCATTTTGAGACTGCGGTGGGGAGTTCGGGATAGAGGGAGTCACCTCTTTCCCTCCTCACTACCTATGATATATCTAAACCTCTCCTCCCTCCTTTCCCGGGCAAGTCGATTGCTCAACCTTCAGACAAAGACTTAATGGACATGTATGCATTGCTTCCAGTCACAATTTGTGGACTGAGTTTAAATTTTGATTTAGCAAGTTTTATGAAGAGAAAATGTCTTGCTAGTTTGTAGGGTTAACTTTTCAGTTGTCTTTATTTGTTTTATTTCTTTCACAGAAAAGCAACAAACAAAAAACAAGTATAAAAGGAGTAAATTAAATGTTGGTGGAGAAGTCCCCCAAAAAATCTTTGGATCAGGTCTTATTATTGATATTACAGTTAGAATTTTAACACCAATGTTGTGATAGTTGCTAGCTTAGCATTCAAACACTACTTTTCTCTGGGACCTCAAGGGACATCTATTGATGGAAAGTGCATCAGGAAGACTCCTGTTTGTATTGCTCGAGGTAATAAATTGCCCCTGACAATTAGCCACAGATCTAGGATCGGCTTTTCCAAACCAAAACCAGCAGTTGGGGACGACTAATGAAATCTGATTTTATAACGTCATCTTGAGCCTACATGGTCAGCAGACATTGATGTGCCCAAGGAATATAGCTGTAAATGTGTGTTCTCCAAGCGCACACACAAAGCAACTACCTCAAATCTCAGGGATCATTGCTGAGCTTAGACCCTGAGGCTTCAGGACAAACAAGAATACATGTTTTCAAAGTACAGTAAGCTGAGGGCTGGAACAAATGCTGCATACCTGGGATCTCTATACTTCCTCATGTAGATGGTGGATATTTCGCAGCCTTTGTCCCAGCCCAATACCTACCAACTAATTAAACTAATATTCATTTAAATCAGATGTGGTAGTGCTGGGCTGGAACAAAATCCTGCCAAGACAGCACTCCAGGACCAGCATTAGACCCCTGCCCTCAACACCAAGAAGACGAAACAATTGACTGGAATGACAGTTTAATCACAAACCCAGGAGTGTGAACAAAGAATAAATAAATACACTGACAAACCCTTTCCTTAATTTACAAGTATCTACAAAAAGAAAAAGTGGTGTGGATACATTAGTCAGCACAGTACTACACGTTCCAGGTCATAGGAGTGGTTTGAGTTCTAGAACAACCCTTTTCCATCTCGGAGGTATACAACCTCACCCACAGAGGGCTGGTGTGGGTGTAGTAGGCCTTGGTTCCAGCCAAGCTGTAACATACCTGTTGATCCAACTCGTCTGATGGTAGAATCAGGTGTTTTTGCTTGGCTGGAACAAAAGCATGCACCTTTATGGGTAAGGTTGGCCACCCCTCTATTAGTACATTAGTTAAACATTCATACAGCATTTCCCTTCAATAGGTTCATCTCAAGATCAGACTGCAGCTGAGGATTTCAAGTCTAAAAATAATTCCTTTCCTTGTCTCCATCTGCACTGACAGAACTGAGCTGGTTAGAGCAGATCTCATGCTTCCTCCTTTCCTATGTTTTTTAGTGCAGATAAAATTAGATAAGAGGAAGTCTCCCGACTAATTGAGGTACACCCACCTTCTCCATGATAAATATTGATTTATTACAATATACAAGTGCGGAATCATTTCTGCAGCAGAAGCAAAACATTTCCCCCCAATGCAATCCTCATAACCCATAACTTGTTTATACTCATAGGCCTCTATCCTTGTCCCTTCTCTTTGTAATAACATTTGTAGTCAATTACACAGTACTTTAATGGGCTGCTGATCCAGTTAAGTCCATAATGTACTAGAGTAGGATATCTCACATATCCAGAACCTCCAACACAACGTTATGGATACCTTTCTGACCACTTGTCAGTCCTCTATCCTTATTATTGGTTAGAGCATCGGAGTACGCAGGCGCCTAAACCTTTTATCTAGTCCTTTCAGATTCCCCAGTGGTCTCAAACATTGACACATCTCCCTCCCTCTGGTTCCTCTTGGTCAGTGGGTCTTGTTGGTCAATATTGCTGCTGTCTGGTTGGGTGCAAGTGTAGGAACTGGTGTGCGAGTCGCTGTCTGGAAGAAATACATCTGAAAGATAGCATAGAGGGACATGTGTAAAGGGTTAGAAACTTAATGAAGAATGAGGGACGTGAGGTTTATAGATAGACTGAAGTAGGGTGTTGGACATGAAACATTTCCCCTGAGACATTCCCATTTAGATTATGATTAGGGCCTGGTTCAAACATTTTTTGTTTAAGTAAAATGAGGACTAATTTCTATACAAATGTCAGACCATGATCACTGCCATTCTTCTTCAAATTATTTGAACAGGGCCTAGGAGGATGGGGCTAGGTAACTATTGCCCATAGCACTCTTATAGTGGGCTCTTACCTTGCAGCCAATTGATAGCAGTGCATGGAGAACGACGATTGTTGCCACGATGGCAAAAGCAGTCACCTTGGTGTCATCGCGGACGACAGGCCAGAAGGTGAGCACCAGGACCGACCCAGAGATCACCATGGCGACCAGGATGAGGAGCCATCGGAGCCATTCGAATGGTAAGATCCACAACACCTGAGAGGGAGGTGATTGGTTTGTTACTTGAGAACAAAATGTTTGGATTGGGTCCCAATCAGATAGAAATATACTATAAAGGAAAGGGTCATATTCACTAGGCACAAAAACTATGAAACCGTAAAGTAGGTACCACCTGAACTTCATTTTCCATTGCAAAACATTTAGCTAGGGGATTCATATGTTTTGCTAGCTGAATTACAACCCAAACATTCACTAGTGTGTCTGCTGACTCACTGAGGTGGGGATGTAGATGAAGAGGGAGTAGCCGTAGACACACACTGTCTCCAGGAAGGAGTAACCACTCTGCTGCCTCTCCTCCCTCTGCCTCCAGGTCAGGAAACCCCATACACCCAGGGGCACCAGCCAGGCATACAGGAAGATCACTACTGCAGCTATCGTCACTGAGGGAGTGAGAAAAAGCAATCAACATCAACACTGCTATTGCATGTAATATAACATGGTCTTGAAAAAGGCCTCTGTGCTGAAAAGTAAAGATAAAACAGTCAACAATCCCCTTTGTTTACATAGCAAATCTCACATGAAACCATTGATAAGGAGCCAAGCTGTAACCCCCAGGTACCATACCTCTGTGGAACTGGGGTCTGTAGTGGTAATGGGGGCTCCCCAGAGATTTCAGGAAGGTGGACAGGTTTCCACTGATGGCCAGAGAGAACACCAGCGTCACGCAGATCCAGAAGGGACCTGGACATACGGGGAACCAGGAGGTAAGGTTAGTCTGGGTAGAGGTGGTTCACATTACAACCTAAGATATGCAGAGTTTGGCAAACTGTCGTCCAGTTTTACGGCAATAAAAGTTAACATTCTAAGGTCCATTCTAATTCAGATCTAACTATCTAGGAACAATTTGATCTACGCTATAGTGGCGATTTGTGTCCCATTACCATATAAATCCGGACTCGACTGGAGGGTATGTTTGATAAAGTGCCGTCCTGGTAAAGGCATCACCGACCCCTTGACCCTGTCCAGCACCTGCATCCCATGACAGGAAGTCAGTCAACCAATGGACATTGTACAGCAACTAACACCACTACATTTACAGTTTCTATATGGCAGATGTTAAACAGCAACATATAGGCCAGCCTCATGAGTGCAGATTAAACTGTTATTTCAAGCATATTGTACCTGCATTGTATCCACATTGAAGAATGACTGGTAGTACTCAAAGGTCCAGAAACCGCTAGTTTGTTTCTCCCCTCTTAGGAGCTGTAAACAGTAATGTCAATCAGTTATCCCCATATTGCTTGGTTTTTGGCTGTTTGTGCAAACATCATTACAAAAGCAAAATTTCAGATTATCAATGGAGCGATGTGATTGGACTCATTCATTGTCCTGACCTCTGAACTCTCCTCCTGTCCCTCATCATCGGACATGTCCAGTTTGATGTCCCCAGTGGCACCGGCCGGGAACGTACTGCTGGAGCCAGACATACTGAGGGTGGAGGCCCCAGGGTCTGCTAACAGCAGGTCAGTGGCCTCCTCAAACTCTAGAGGAGAAGACAGAGGAGGTTAGAGTGAGGGAATGAAGGAGGGACCGAGAGAGGAGGTGCGGGACAGTGGCAGTGAGAGATGAAGAGACAAGGTGAGAAGTGAAGATGAGGTGAAAGGGGATAAACAGAGAGGAGGATGGGAGCCACTCCATGCGCCTCACCTTGGAACTTCAGATCATCTGGACTCGCCATGGTAACTCTGGAAAGATGACCACCTCATGCAAGACCTGGAAGGAGATGAGAAATGTACTCATAACTGTAGAGTCGGACGTATGGCAACAGTCTGTTCTTCTCCCGGATAAGGTAGCATGCTAGCTTTTGCTACATATGGACAAGATGTTCTCTTTGTTGGCTGCCTTCTAAAGCATACGTAACAGCATCATGTGTAGGCATGCGACATCGAATATGCAGGTGCAATCTTTTAATCTGACAAATGACAGATTGTGTTGATCTGTTTGGCAGGCAAGCAGTCTGTGTGTCATGTTTATGCCTATAGTTACTGTAACTCTAGCTAGCTAGCTTCAGATTTATAGTCATACGTTGGCCGTCGTGATCCGAGATTTACCTGTTTGTCGCAGGAGGTTCTGTTGTGTTTTATCCGCAATGCGAGCCAGTCAGCTATGTTAGCAGTGCTGACACGACCACCTCGCTAGCCTGACAGCTGTCGAGCTAGCACTGTTTTCTCGCTTTATATCTCAATATCAACTCACCTAACAACAGCAGCACATAGTTAAATCTTTTTTTAAACGTGTACTGCGTTGGATGTCTGAATAAACTAGCTAGCTAATGGTGTTAATTTCAACCACGGTGCACTAAATTCACATTATC
This sequence comes from Oncorhynchus clarkii lewisi, assembly GCF_045791955.1. Lineage (NCBI taxonomy): Eukaryota > Metazoa > Chordata > Actinopteri > Salmoniformes > Salmonidae > Oncorhynchus > Oncorhynchus clarkii. Next base: position 53,370,171 of record NC_092159.1, on the reverse strand, counting down.
ACTCGCCTGTTCCACGTCACCTTATGTACACAACCATCCAGTGTTGGCTCAAGACGGATCAGCGTGTTCACGTGACCAGGTACAGACGGAAGATAAATGTGCCAAATGTGTTTTCTTTGTAATAGGGATGTTACCCGAATGTAAAAAAACGAAAAAACATTTGTACTTACATTATATTTATTAGTTTCTAATGATATTACAGGGATTTAATAACATTATTTTTAAGCAGAACTGGATATTAGATATTAGTTTTTTTACGGGAAAAATAATAATAATACAACTTTTCACTGACATGCCATTTTGTCTCAATAAAATATATTTTTTAAATTCCCATTGGAAATTAATGTATTTTCCGGTCCGCTGTGTTTTTCCGGTCCGAGCCAGTCCGAATGTGAACTTCCGGAACGATCGGCTTCTGTCTGACGAACATGGCTGCCTCGTGGGTGCTCAGGAGATGGTGCTCCACCTCTATAGCAGAAGTAGGAGCAGCACCCGTCAATGGCACCCGATGGGAGAGGTTGAAAAATAGCAAATTGGGTAAGAAATCGATCTATCTCTTGGTTGCCGTGTTAGCCCACCACGCCTTTACGAACCTGAACGAACGCATGATCTTTCTTGCTTAACTGTCTTGCCAAAGTCATTCATGGGGTTATCAGATTATGTGACATTAGCTTCAAACAAACTGTATCACTTTGTGGTTTTTACACAAGTTAGATTTGAAAATGTACTTCATACACGTCTATGTAAAGGCATTGTTAGCTTTTGATCCTTTACAGTTGCCCCTGCTTGCAATCACAGGGTGGAGGAAGGCACGTGACTGAAGTTATTGCTGTGACCTCTCTCTGAGACAATCCCTGTCAGTTTGGAGATGCAATACAATACAATACAGTGTTGGCACACAAAACATTATAATTGTGTGCATGCCTCACTACCATGTCTAGGGATATTGTGTTAGTCTGTTTTGCCATTGTTTTCATCTATCTTATCTCGTGTGAATGCTGTCTGTCTTTTTCTCACAATTCTCTCCCCTCTCAATCAGGTGTGTGGTTTAGCGGCATGTCCAGAGACTACAAGGAGGCGTGTCGTGAGATTGTGGTGGGCGCGTGGGAGAGGCCAATCAAAGCTTCCATCTACCTGAGCCTTCTGGGTGGAGCCGGCACCTGCATCTACACAAACCCCGACGACGCCTCCTTCGAGACCACCGTCCTGGATACAGCCAATCAGCTCGGGCTCCTGACGCCGTGGATACGCAGTGGAACATCGGATGGGCACGTGCAGAAGCTGACGAAGCTTCGTAACGAGGGAAGGTTACGTCACCTCAGCCTGGGAGTGGTCTCACTCACCTACTTCGCCGATTACAACCCGGACGCCAGTCTTTACGAGGCCCAGTGCTCCAACCTCTCTATCCCCTGGAGGGAGCTCCACACGCGGGTACTGGACGTTGGCTTCGCGGGTCGCTGGTGGATCCTGGACCATAAGATGAAGGACTATGATGTGAACGATGAAGAGTTCAAGCACCTGCCGCCTGCTATGGCCGCCACAGTGCCCCCTGGTGTCCAGGGGGTGGAGAATAACGAGAGGCTGCACAAAGAGTCATGGATGCCTCTGAAGACGGAGGAGAATGAGGAGAAGGAAAAGGCATCGGCAGCCGTAGAGGAGGAGGGGGGCATTGTAGAACAGATAAAGATGGACAGTTTAGATCTTGTAGAAACAATAAAAATAAAGACAGGCGTTGTAGCTCAACCACAGGAGATAGCTGACCCAGAACCACAGGAGCTGACGCTGACAGAGACGGAGACACAGGAGTAGCAGACACAAGCTCAAGCAAAGGCCTAATGTGTCATGGACCAATGGACTCACACTAGCAGGACAATGACTGCTGGACACATAATGAGATGGCTGAACAAGAATCTCTAAAAGGATATATTTATTGGATGTTGACAAGATGATATGTGTGTATAAGAGTACCTTCTGCACTGTTTAACGTGTTATATAGCGCCCAAGCCTATTAACACTCTGGACTATAGCTACACATGACATGATGTTAAAGGGTCTCCTTTATAGAATATATTACTGTTAACAGTTTATTAATGATACTGATTTGGTATGTAGTGCTCTATACTGAGATATGATAATTGATGCCATGGTCAGCAACCGAGATTCTCTAAACAGCCACTACAAACTTCAAATAACTTGATATTCTCTGGCACTTTTGAATTCATTTTAGCCAGTAGTTCTGAAAGTAGAGCTCACGAGCTAAAAGTGGTCCCCGGAAATGGCGTACTACGTCACATGTGCACCATGTCATTGCTCTCGCTCTGCTGTGTGCATCTTGTTAGCTGCCACTCAAATGGTAAGGGGCTGAAGCTCATTAGCTAGAACTAGAATTGTTAGGGGGCTGGCCCAGGTGGGGGAAAATGTAGGAAAATGGCGAAGCACAGCTTCCAGGAAAACAGTTGCTTTCAAACTAGGGATTTCGTGGTTAATTGAGGTGAAACAGTAATTGTGCTCATAGATTATGCCTGTATGAACTACACATTGACACATCCAGCCCAAAGCGGGAGGTTTAAAAAATATTTAGAAGTCGCCAAAGTTCCGGAGCACGTCTTTAACAATACAATAAACCTCCTCTAAATGGTCTGGATTTATTCATTATGAATTATTGTCAAATTAAAGTACTATTGGAATGAATTTGAATTTTGTGATGATCATTTCCTCTGAATACCTCCCCATGATTTGATCTTAGACAAAGCAAGCAGAGGCACTATCCAGGGAAGAATATACCAAGATATTCAAATTAAGTGGAACGGGTAGCCATTTTTTATTCCTCCAGTCCAGACTGTTTTTCAATACTTTCCTCCTCAGGACTAATATCACAGTAGCATTAATTCTCAGTGTGTGACTTCTTCCATAAGAAGTGCATGTTTGTCTCCCTGAGGTAAGTCAATCAGTATTTTTGCTGCCGCCTCTTCCTGGGATTATAGAAGCTGTGTATTGCTGTGCTGCCCTTCAGGCAGATAGAATGGGCATCCTTTCTTCCTAACGTTTGAGAGTAATTATTCCGTTAATCATATTGCCTTTGACCAACCTCCCTTATCATTGTGGAGCTTAACTCATTTTGTGGAAAAATCCTCTCCAGATTAATCTCTCTCATACCCTTCTAGCTCTCTCTTTCACTTCATCTCTCTTCTCTCTCTGTTCATGTCTGTTATTGATCCTGCTGTTGTCTTGACACTGATCCTGCTTTGGCTCCAGTTACTGATCGCCATCTGATCTTTAGGACAGGATCATTCATCCTGATCAGGGGCCATTCACACAAGGACGGGGAGCTATTGAGGTCTGCAACACAAGTCAAGGTGGACTAATAGTCTCTCACACAAACAACTAGACTCTCAAACATGCTCAAACAGAACTAGACTCTCAAACATGTCTAGACATATACACAGCCTACATCTCACTCAGCGCATGCCAGATGTGCATGATATCTCTGAGCAGCTCAGCAACATTATTGTATCTGGATGATGGCTACTTGCAAATACTCAGAAAAACATACACACTAACAAAGGCAGCAGTTATCAGAGTACGAGTTTCAAAAGGTGACTGAGGGCCTGCCCTGAAGTTGGCCCCCTTTTGGATCTCGACCCCTGAGGTCCTGATTCTTTGTAACCCAACCCCAGGATGGAACCAAAGACTAACCTGAAACTGACTTTTTTTTTAACTAGGCAAGTCAGTTAAGAACACATTCTTATTTACAATGACGGCCTACCCCGGCCAAACCCAGATGACGCTGTGCCAATTGTGCGCCGCCCTATGGGACTCCCAGTCATGTCCGGATATGATCTAGCCTGGATTCAAACCAGGGACTGCAGTGCCGCCTCTAGCACTGAGATGCAGTGCCTTAGACCTCTGTGCCACTCCGGAGCCCAAAGGGGCCAAGAGGTGAAACAATTGTCATTTACAAACCACTGGTGAGGACGGTCGAATGTCACCTACGAGAGACAGGTGTTCTGGATCAGAACTGCCTGAGCCCTCTCCTGTACTCCCTGTTCACCCACGACTGCGTGGCCACGCACGCCTCCAACTCAATCATCAAGTTTGCGGACGACACAACAGTGGTAGGCTTGATTACCAACAACGACGAGACGGCCTACAGGGAGGAGGTGAGGTGTGTGGTGAGGTGAAGTGTGGTGTCAGGAAAATAACCTCACACTCAACGTCAACAAAACTAAGGAGATGATTGTGGACTTCAGGAAACAGCAGAGGGAACACCCCCCTATCCACATCGATGGAACAGTAGTGGAGAGGGTAGCAAGTTTTAAGTTCCTCGGCATACACATCACAGACAAACTGAATTGGTCCACTCACACAGACAGCATTGTGAAGAAGGCGCAGCAGCGCCTCTTCAACCTCAGGAGGCTGAAGAAATTCGGCTTGTCACCAAAAGCACTCACAAACTTCTACAGATGCACAATCGAGAGCATCCTGGCGGGCTGTATCACCGCCTGGTACGGCAACTGCTCCGCCCTCAACCGTAAGGCTCTCCAGAGGGTAGTGAGGTCTGCACAACGCATCACCGGGGGCAAACTACCTGCCCTCCAGGACACCTACACCACCCGATGTCACAGGAAGGCCATAAAGATCATCAAGGACATCAACCACCCGAGCCACTGCCTGTTCACCCCGCTATCATCCAGAAGGCGAGGTCAGTACAGGTGCATCAAAGCTGGGACCGAGAGACTGAAAAACAGCTTCTATCTCAAGGCTATCTGACTGTTAAACAGCCACCACTAACATTGAGTGGCTGCTGCCAACACACTGACACTGACTCAACTCCAGCCACTTTAATAATGGGAATTGATGGGAAATGATGTAAATATATCACTAGCCACTTTAAACAATGCTACCTTATATAATGTTACTTACCCTACATTATTCATCTCATAGGCATACGTATTTACTGTACTCTATATCATCGACTGTATCCTTATGTAATACATGTATCACTAGCCACTTTAACTATGCCACTTTGTTTACATACTCATCTCATATGTATATACTGTACTCGATACAATCTACTGTATCTGCCTATGCTGCTCTGTACCATCACTCATTCATATATCCTTATGTACATATTCTTTATCCCCTCACACTGTGTACAAGACAGTAGTTTTGGAATTGTTAGTTAGATTACTTGTTGGTTATTACTGCATTGTCGGAACTAGAAGCACAAGCATTTCGCTACACTCGCATTAACATCTGCTAACCATGTGTATGTGACAAATAAATTTGATTTGATTTGATTTTGATTTTTAGAAGGATTAATATTTTATGGTTCAAAACCCCTTGTCAAACCTAATGCTCATGAATAATACAAATTATTCAAACCAAACAGCCTTGTTTTGGGATGGATGCAGGTACTCATACACTCTGTTTATGTGTGTCAAGTCCACTTAACTAGAATGAGATTCTATTTCTATGGTCAAGTAAATCCCGTTAGTGATAATACCAGTCTACAATCTCTTAGACATAAATGGGTAAGAACATGAAATGTACTAAAACTGTTTTAATCAGTGTGGAATTCCTGTCATCCATCATCACTCTATTATCTTACATCCTTCCACCCAGCCGTCTCTCAATCCCCTTTCCCCTCCTCTCATCCTTCCACCCAGCTGTCTCTCAATCCTCTTTCCCCTCCTCTCATCCTTCCACCCAGCCGTCTCTCAATCCCCTTTCCCCTCCTCTCATCCTTCCACCCAGCTGTCTCTCAATCCCCTTTCCCCTCCTCTCATCCTTCCCCGATGCCCCCTTTCGACCATGACTCCCAACCCCATCCCTCTCTCCTCCATTAACTGCTGATGGTCATTCTCTCTACCAGAGGGGTCAGTGTTGTCATTGTCAGTTTGTGTGGTCTATCAGCAGATGACCACTGCTGGTCAATCAGGCTGGTCTCATAGACTGGACATTACATAGTAAAGGAACATCTGGGACACTCAAATTAGTATGACATGTTACTTTTGGTTTATTTCTGTTATGTGTCACATGTTATGTAACATGTCACATGTTTGTGGAACTTGTTCAGTTTATGTCTCAGTTGTTGAATCTTGTTATGTTCATACAAATATTTACACATGTTAAGTTTGCTGAAAATAAACGCAGTTGACAGTGAGAGGACATTTCTTCAAATCAAATCAAAGTTTATTTGTCAGGTGAGCTGAATACAACAGGTGTAGACCTTACAGTGAAATGCTTACTTGCAGACTCTAACCAATAGTGCAAAAAAGGTATTAGGTGAACAGTAGGTAGGTAAAGAAATAAAACAACAGTAAAAAGACAGGCTATATACAGTAGTGAGGCTACATACAGACACCGGTTAGTCAGTCTGATTGAGGTAGTATGTACATGTAGATATGGTTAAAGTGACTGCATATATGATGAACAGAGAGTAGCAGTAGCGTAAAAGAGGGGTTTGCTAGGTGGCACACAATGCAAATAGTCCGAGTAGCCATTTGATTACCTGTTCAGGAGTCTTATGGCTTGGGGGTACAAACTGTTGAGAAGCCTTTTTGTCCTAGTCTTGGCACCCCGGTACCACTTGCCATGCGGTAGTAGAGAGAACAGTCTATGACTGGGGTGGCTGGGGTCTTTGACCATTTTTAGGGCCTTCCTCTGACACCGCCTGGTGTGGAAGTCCTGGATGGCAGGCAGCTTAGCCCCAGTGATGTACTGGGCCGTACGCACTACCCTCTGTAGTGCCTTGCGGTCAGAGGCCGAGCAGTTGCCATACCAGGCAGTGATGCAACCAGTTGCTCTCGATGTTGCAGCTGTAGAACCTTTTGAGGATCTCAGGACCCATGCCAAATCTTTTTAGTTTCCTGAGGGGGAATAGGCTTTGTCGTGCCCTCTTCATGACTTTCTTGGTGTGTTTGGACCATTCTAGTTTGCTGTTGATGTGGACACCAAGGAACTTGAAGCTCTCCACCTGTCCATTACAGCCCCGTCGATGAGAATGCGGGCATGCTCGGTCCTCCTTTTCCCGTAGTCCGAAATAATCTCCTTAGTCTTGGCTACGTTGAGGGATAGGTTGTTATTCTGGCACCACCCGGCCAGGTCTCTGACCTCCTCCCTATAGGCTGTCTCGTCGTTGTGCCTACCACTGTTGTGTCGTCTGCAAACATAATAATGGTGTTGGAGTCGAGCCTGGCCATGCAGTCATGGGTAAACAGGGAGTACAGGAGGGGACTGAGCACACACCCCTGGGGAGCTCCAGTGTTGAGGATCAGCGTGGCAGATGTGTTGCTACCTACCCTCACCACCTGGGGGTGGCCCGTCAGGAAGTCCAGGATCCAGTTGCAGAGGGAGGTGTTTAGTCCCAGGATCCTTAACTTAGTGATGAGCTTTGAGGGTACTATGGTGTTGAACGCTTAGCTGGAGTCAATGAATAGCATTCTTACGTAAGTGTTCCTTTTGTCCAGGTGGGAAAGGGCAGTGTGGAGTGCAATAGAGATTGCATCATCTGTGGATCTGTTTGGGCAATATGCAAATTGGAGTGGGTCTAGGGTTTCTGGGATAATGGTGTTGATGTGAGCCATTACCAACCTTTCAAAGCACTTCATGGCAACGGATGTGAGTGCTACAGGTCTGTAGTCATTTAGGCAGGTTGCCTTTGTGTTCCTGGGCACAGGGACTATGGTGGTCTGCTTGAAACATGTGGGTATTACAGACTTAATCAGGGACATGTTAAAAATGTCAGTGAAGACACCAGTGCCAGTTGGTCAGCATATGCCCGGAGCACACGTCCTGGTAATCCGTCTGGCCCCGCAGCCTTGTGTATGTTGACCTGTTTAAAGGTCTTACTCACGTCAGCTACGGAGAGCGTGATCACACAGTCGCCTGGAACAGCTGATGCTCTCATGCATGCCTCAATGTTGCTTGACTCAAAGCTGAGTTTAAAATTGTGTTTACCCCTACCCCCCCCCCTCTTCGGAGGACAAATATCTTAGTTTTTTTTACAGGTTTTTGGCTACATATACATACATGTTACATACACATTTTACATACATGGTACTTTTATATAAAGCAATCACATAACAATAACACATTACCAAACATAAGCTCTTTAATACCAACCCTCACCATAGACCACCCCTCAGCCTCTCTCAGCCCATCCCACCTATCACCATAGACCACCCTCATTTGGTTTCCATGTGCCAAATATATTTCAATTGTGCTGTGGTGTTTTACAAAATGTTTGAACCTTTCTAATCATATTTTATCCACAGGTTGTGAGCTTAAGATGAAAACCTTTCCTATGAGTATTATTATATTATTTATTGACTATGGCTTTCCAAATCGCCCAACGTTGCTATTTGTAAGGTTCATTTTAATTGCATGTTGTGATTTTTTTTAACCATTCCTGAACCTGTGACCAGAAACAAGCTACATCGTGGCAATACCAGAATAAATTAACTATTGATTCTGTCTCTTCGCAGCAAAATCTACAGAGCTGAGATTGTTGTATGCCCCATATACAGTGGGGCAAAAAAGTATTTAGTCAACCACCAATTGTGCAAGTTCTCCCACTTAAAAAGATGAGAGAGGCCTGTAATTTTCATCATAGGTACACTTCAACTATGACAGACAAAATGAGGAAAACAAAATTCAGAAAATCACATTGTAGGATTCTTTATGAATTTATTTGCAAATTATGGTGGAAAATAAGTATTTGGTCACCTACAAACAAGCAAAATGTCTGGCTCTCACAGACCAGTAACTTCTTCTTTAAGAGGCTCCTCTGTCCTCCACTCGTTACCTGTATTAATAGCACCTGTTTGAACTTGTTATCAGTATAAAAGACACCTGTCCACAACCTCAAACAGTCACACTCCAATCTCCACTATCAGATGAAACCAAAATATAACTTTTTGGTAAAAACTCAACTCGTCATGTTTGGAGGACAAAGAATGCTGAGTTGCATCCAAAGAACACCATACCTACTGTGAAGCATGGGGGTGGAAACCTCATGCTTTGGGGCTGTTTTTCAGCAAAGGGACCAGGACGACTGATCTGTGTAAAGGGAAGAATGAATGGGGCCATGTATCGTGAGATTTTGAGTGAAAACCTCCTTCCATCAGCAAGGGCATTGAAGATGAAACGTGGCTGGGTCTTTCAGCATGACAATGATCCCAAACACACCGCCCGGGCAACGAAGGAGTGGCTTCGTAAGAAGCATTTCAAGGTCCTGGAGTGGCCTAGCCAGTCTCTAGATCTCAACCCCATAGAAAATCTTTGGAGGGAGTTGAAAGTCTGTTGCCCAGCAACAGCCCCAAAACATCACTGCTCGAGAGGAGATCTGCATGGAGGAATGGGCCAAAATACCAGCAACAGTGTGTGAAGACTTACAGAAATTATTATTGACCATTATTGAAATTACTATTGACCAAATACTTATTTTCCACCATAATTTGCAAATAAATTCATTAAAAATCCTACAATGTGATTTTTTTTGATTTTTTTTTCTCATTCTGTCTGTCATAGTTGAAGTGTACCTATGATGAAAATTACAGGCCTCTCTCATCTTTAAGTGGGAGAACGTGCACAGTGGCTGACTAAATACTTTTTTGCCCCACTGTATATAGCATTCTATTGGTGGCAATAATTTTATATAATAATTTAAATTGAAAAACTAAGTGTTGAATCAAGTGTAGTTTTTTGTACCAGTTCATAAACCATATGCCATGGAATTGGTACCAAAGTTCCTCCTATTCATGTTGCACCCTGTATGGTGCAACTGTCAACATTTGTCCTCAGATGAAACTGGTATATTATTCTATTTATGCCAGTTCCTTTCAGCCAATTTGTATCTTTAATATATGGCAGGCAAACAAGTTCCCTACCTTCTAAGTTTTCCACTTGCCTCCTCCAGTTTTGTGGTAGTGCTGCAATCAATTGGTTGTAAGTTTGGATTGAGCAGATATGCAGTTATCGAAAATATATGGGAATGTGACAACTCCTCCGTTTCTATTTATAACATGAACAAATATAATACCATATTTAAACATTTTATTCCATAAAGAATGTTTTTTTATTAATCAGTATATTTTAATTTAATCATAACATTTGTTGTAATATTAGTTCTCTCTTTTCTGGAGGATAAAACTGAAATTGTATGGCTTGTGTAACGGTATTCGTCGTCGGAAGACGAGGAAACATCGGACCAAAGCGCAGCGTGGTAAGTGTTCATGCTTACTTTATTAAAACTGAACACTAACAACAAAATAACAAAGGGAATCACCGAAACAGTCCTGAAAGGTGCAAAACACTAAACAGAAAAGAACTACCCACAAAAACCCTGTGGGGAAAAAGCTACCTAAGTATTGTTCCCAATCAGAGACAACGATAGACAACTGTCCCTGATTGAGAACCATACCCGGCCAAAACAAAGAAATACAAAAACATAGAAAAAAGAACATAGAATGCCCACCCAAATCACACCCTGACCAAACCAAAATAGAGACATAAAAAGCTCTAAGGTCAGGGCGTGACAGCTTGTTTAAGAAAGGGCGATACTTTAAACACAATTTCATTTTCAATTAGTAGGAAATGAGAAGTTGTAATCTGTACAAAGGCAAAAGGCCATTTTAACAAAGGATGATCCTTTCTTAATAATCTACTTGAAAACCATTTTGGGTTTGTCATATTAATTTTAATTCATAACATATTATACAAATTGTCATTTGTAACATATCATACAAAATGGATGATGGACATTCACAAATGAATACATACCATACCTGTCACGTTGGCATAAATGATTCGGGAGACAGACACAGGAACGCGTAATAAGGTTTTTTATTAAGCCCCAAATTATGGCGTACCATGTAAAGGCACGGGGACGAAGACCAAACAAACACGGAATAAAAACACAGGGTAGAAACCCAAACAAAAGAGAGAGGAGTACCTCTAATAAATAACACACGCACACAATGATTAACACACTGGATACGACCCGTAATCATCTGCGCAATCCACAATGGCATGAAGGCCAAAACACACAGCACAGGTACTCACACGCACCAACGGACATTATAACAATAATCGACAGCCCAATGGGAACCAAAGGGCACACTTATACAAGTAATAATCAGTGGGTATAGGGGACAGTTGTGCGTAATGAAAGTTCCCGGAGGGATCCGTGACAATACCAAACATAACATATCATACTAATTTCAGTGGCCCGGATTTTCATTTACTATGTTACGCCGACCCCTCAGTCCAAGTTGCAGGTCTATAGGATTAGGACAGGACCAGACATACAGGACATTCAGCCTCATATTCTATACATGGATCGGGAGAGGACGACCATGATGTCATAGACTAAAGCGATGTTCCTCTGCTGCTCTTTTGGTTTGCCAGATTGTTATCTTATACAGATTTAGTGAACTCTCAAGTGTTTGTTGCAATGTAAGTGGTCCACAAAGAAGGAACAGCAATATCATGTCCGGTCCCGCATGGCCCAAGGTTGAGAGACACTGGAACAAGGAAAAGCTCTTATCCAGTTCCACTCACCAGTACAGGAATAGTCTCCGGAGAATGTTGGCATTGTTGTCCCATGTCTTTTTCACATAATTCTATAGCTGATTTCAATGTGCATGCCTGGCTTCTGCATGAAGAGAGAGGAAGAGAGAGGGAGGGGGTTGTCTGGCCACCATGTTGACCTCAATGACCACAGCAGCACCAGCCCCATACACACAAACTAATCAATATGTAACTAAGGAAGGAGAGCGGATGATGGAGAGAGGGGTAGAGAGCAAGAAGAGTAGAGGAACAATGATATTGGAGGAGAGGTTTATCAATAACGCGGGGGAATTGTTCTGTTTTTAGGTTTATCAATAACGCGGGGGAATTGTTCTGTTTTTAGGTTTATCAATAACGCAGGGGAATTGTTCTGTTTTTAGGTTTATCAATAACGCAGGGGAATTGTTCTGTTTTTAGGTTTATCAATAACGCAGGGGAATTGTTCTGTTTTTAGGTTTATCAATAACGCAGGGGAATTGTTCTGTTTTTAGGTTTATCAATAACGCAGGGGAATTGTTCTGTTTTTAGGTTTATCCCACAAACAGCAAGCTTATTTTTCATTTGTGTTCGGCTTTGGTTAGTTTTATTTCATGCAAATTACATTCATAAAATTTGAACCAATGCATCCATCCAAACTCTATGGAAGATACAAAACACAAGTAACAGTATTTGTTTCACTTGCCATTTTTTGGCACATGGCTAAATTTAGATTTGTTTTAGTTTCTTTATCAAAGTAGTACGACTACAAAAGGAAACATCATAGCTCCAAATATCTCCCAATAAATAATGACATGCCTGTGAGTCTATAGTCTTTCAGTTACAAAAGACTGTGAATAGAGCAGCATTTACTGTCACGATTGTCGTAGTGAGGAGACCAAAGCGCAGCGTGGTGTCAATACATACTTTTAATGAATGACAAAAAAAAAACACGAAGCACACTAAACAAACAAACAAAATAGCAAAATGAACGTGACCGCTATCAACACCACATCAACACCACAAAGTACACTAAACAAACAAACAAACAAAATAACAAAATAACAAAATAACAAAATAACAAAATAACAAAATAACAAAATAACAAAATAACAAAATAACAAAATAACAAAATAACAAAATGACCGTGACCGCTATCAACACTGAGTGCAAACATGCAACATCACATAGACTATAGCCCACCAACCACAATACAAAACAGGCTACCTTAATATGGTTCCCAATCAGAGACAACAACAAACACCTGCCACTGATTGAGAACCATATCAGGCCAAAACACATAGAAACAGACTAACTAGACATGCAACATAGAATACCCACTCATATCACACCCTGACCAAACAAAACATAGAAACAAACAACGCAAATAAGGGTCAGATTGTGACATTTATATGATAGTATTATACAAAGATTATACAAAGGGGGTTAATAAATACAGTGTGTGTGTGTGTGCAAGAGAAAGAAAGAAAGAATAAAGATAGTGGAATGACAGGGATTAAGGGTGGCATGTGTATAAATATAAATGGAGTGTGAACATTTTTGAAGGTGGGAGAGAGAGTATGCAAGCACACACTAGAGGAAGAGAGAGACAGGGTGGAGGAGGGGGAGAGGGGGAATAGGGAGAAGCAGAGCGTACACAATATTCATTCAAACTGACACAGGCTGCATGGTCTGGTTTGCACTTCCCTCTCTCTCTCTCTCTCTCTCTCTCTCTCTCTCTCTCTCTCTCTCTCTCCCTCTCTCTCTCACTCTCTCTCTCTCTCTCTCTCTCCCTCTCTCTCTCCCTCTCTCTCTCACTCTCTCGCTCTCTCTCTCTCACACACACACATAGGCACAGAAACATCAGACAGTCTGCAGTTAAGTTTACAGCAGCAGGAAGAAGACATTGGAGAGGTGAAGAAGGAGAGAGAAAGAGACCGGGGAGGGGAAGGAAGAAAATACAAAACAGGGAGAGGCACTGGGGGGGGGGGGGGGGTGGGGGGGGACGGATGAGTGAGAATAGAGAGAGAGAAAGAGAGGGCAGAGTTTGCAAACGGGGAGAATAGAGGATGTAAAGAAGAGGGGGTAAAGGAAGGGATAGACAGAGATAGAGGAATGCGGGGCGAGGGAGAGAAACGGGGCTTGGCGTACGGAGGGGGCAGAGAGGAAGAGAGAGAGACAGAGTGTCTGGCTGCATGTGTCGGGGCTGGACACAGGAGGACAGAGGGTAAGTGCATTCTACCTGCAATCTATCTTAAATCATTACAGTCATTTACTATTTTTATATCCTGCTTATAATGTTGTATATAAAGTACATTTCCATGTTGTAAGGAAGGACATAGCACTTTCATAGATCTGGATATAACATCTGAGTGCATTGTCATCCTATGGAAGAGTTTCTTACAACCAGACATAAATATGATGTGACAAATGTGTCACAAGGTCTGTTTGTGTGCTTGGACATTAATGCATGATGCAGCTACTGGGGGCTATTTAACGGAGGCTTGCATGGCTAGTGTTTTAATATGCATCTATGTAGTCATGCATGGAGAACATTTTCACAATAGTATGAGTTCCAGCGAGTGAATTTATTTGTGGTGAGTGATTTCCATTCACACCTCAGAGTGTTATATGATAGTAGTAGTGACAGTGCATGTTGTCGTCTCACCCATGTCGGTATGATAGTACTAATTGAAACCATGCCACTGAATGTGTGTCTGTTTTAGAGTGTTAGGCATAATACATTAACGTGTGTGTTGTGAGGGTTATTGATGAAGATGTCAGAGGTAATGGGAATGGTGATGGACCTTCCCCCTCGTCTGGGTGACTGAGTCTGTGTCTACCTGCCCCAGACTGGATCAATACTTTAATGCAATTGCCATTCACTTCAATTGGGACTGGTTCACACACACACACACACACACACACACACACACACACACACACACACACACACACACACACACACACATACACACACACACACACACACACACACACACACACACACACACACACACACACACACACACACACACACACTGACCCTGACATAGCAGTTCAGCAATATCAGACAGAGACAGAGTAAAACCCTCGCTCCCCCTTCGCTCTGTGTGTGTGTGGACTTGAGCGTACGTAAGTGCATGTGTGTTTGCGTGTGAGGGTCAATGCTAAATGTTTATTTTGGTTGTTGTTAGCAGAGAGTTGTGCTAACAGTGGAGTGTTAAGTGTCCCCACTCCATCACTGTCTGTGTGGGTGCAATTAGCATGCTCTCTCTGTCTGCAATTTGTGTGGTTTTGTTTTCCTATCCTTGTGGGGACCAGAAGTCTGGGACCAGAAGCCTTCACAAGGATAGTTAAACAAGTACAATTCAGACATTTGGCCAGTCCCCACAAGAAAAATGTTTTTTTAGGTTTAGGGGTTAGGTTTAAGGTTAAGGTTAAGATTGGGGCTAGAATTAGGGTTAGGGGTTACGTTTAGAATGAGGGATTAGGGAACATAGGATTTTGAATGGGAATCAATTGTTTGGTCCCCACAAGGATAGTACAATAAATGTGTGTGTTAGACAAGTGGCTAAAACATTTTACTTCAAGCCCTGTATATATGTAGCCTACCAATATATACGTGCATGTGTGTTTGTTTATGTGTGCAAATATATAAATAGCCTAGATGTTTTGGATATATGTATATGTTTATGTCCGTGGGTAATTATACATGTATAACGTGGGTTTTAATAAGTGTATAGGATACAGTTGTGTGTGTAAGTGGGGGTGTGCATGGGTGTTAGTATCTATTTAGATGTTTGTTGCTGGCGGTATGTCCATGTGATCTTGTTATGTGAGCAGCCAGCCCAGCCCCATGCAGGAGGAGTGAGGGAGTAGACAGACAAACACACGCATGGCCAAACCAGACAGACACACACAACCTCTCTTTCATAGGAAATGAGACCAGGTGACCTCTGACCATTCAGCCTGTCTGGAAACGCCAAGCCTGGAATCGATCAACACCCCCCTGCCCAGACAGCCTCCCTCCCTTCCTCCACCTCTACTCCTTCCAACCCATTCCTCCTCCCCCCCCCCCCCCCCACTTTCTCTCTACCCGATGACCCCCCTCACCCTTAACTCACTCCCCTCCCCCACAATCAGATGATCAACCCCACAGTGGCTATGCTATACCTCACTCAGCAGCACAGCAACCTCCAAACACTGAACAAGACCTACCGCTCCCTCTCTCTTCTTCTCCTCCTCTTTGCTGGGTCTGAACCTCTGACCAAACACTGCACAGGACCCTGCTATGTTCCCAAAACATAAGGTAAGAGGAGGCAAGTCTTTATTTATTTTTTACCTTTATCTAACTAGGCAAGTCAGTTAATTAAGAACAAATAATTTTTTACAATGACGGCCTACACCGGCCAAACCCGGACAATTGTGCGCCGCCCTATGGGACTCCCAATCACGGGCCGGTTGTGATACAGCCTGGATTTGAACCAGGGTGTCTGTAGTGACGCCTCAAGCACTGAGATGCAGTGCCTTAGACCGCTGCACCACTCGGGAGTGTGTGTGTGAAATAGATGGCAATTTATGAGTTGTCATCTATATATGTCATTCTACATGCAAGTTACATTTGGGATTTCCCACTGTACTTTGTTCAGTCAAATGTATTTTATAAAGCCATTTTACATCCGCAGTTGTCACAAAGTGCTATACAGATACCCATCCTAAATCCCCCAAAGAGCAAGCAATGTTTTTGATCATTATGTGTGTACAGGTGTATGTAATCCGGATTGTGTGTTATGTTACATTCTATATGGGGGTTTTATGTGTACAGGTGTATGTAATCCAGATTGTGTGTTATGATGTGTGTTATGTTACATTCTATATTGGGGTTTTATGTGTACAGGAGTATGTAATCCAGATTGTGTGTTATGATGTGTGTTATATTACATTCTATATTGGGGTTTTATGTGTACAAGTGTATGTAATCCAGATTGTGTGTTATGATGTGTGTTATATTACATTCTATATTGGGGTTTTATGTGTACAAGTGTATGTAATCCAGATTGTGTGTTATGATGTGTGTTATATTACATTCTATATTGGGGTTTTATGTGTACAGGTGTATGTAATCCAGATTGTGTGTTATGTTACATTCTATATTGGGGTTTTATGTGTACAGGAGTATGTAATCCAGATTGTGTGTTATGTTACATTCTATATTGGGGTTTTATGTGTACAGGAGTATGTAATCCAGATTGTGTGTTATGATGTGTGTTATGTTACATTCTATATTGGGGTTTTATGTGTACAGGAGTATGTAATCCAGATTGTGTGTTATGTTACATTCTATATTGGGGTTTTATGTGTACAGGAGTATGTAATCCAGATTGTGTGTTATGTTACATTCTATATGGGGGTTTTATGTGTACAGGTGTATGTAATCCAGATTGTGTGTTATGATGTGTGTTATATTACATTCTATATTGGGGTTGTATGTGTACAGGTGTATGTAATCCAGATTGTGTGTTATGATGTGTGTTATGTTACATTCTATATTGGGGTTTTATGTGTACAGGAGTATGTAATCCAGATTGTGTGTTATGATGTGTGTTATATTACATTCTATATTGGGGTTTTATGTGTACAGGTGTATGTAATCCAGATTGTGTGTTATGATGTGTGTTATGTTACATTCTATATTGGGGTTTTATGTGTACAGGAGTATGTAATCCAGATTGTGTGTTATGTTACATTCTATATTGGGGTTTTATGTGTACAGGTGTATGTAATCCAGATTGTGTGTTATGTTACATTCTATATTGGGGTTTTATGTGTACAGGAGTATGTAATCCAGATTGTGTGTTATGATGTGTGTTATATTACATTCTATATTGGGGTTTTATGTGTACAGGTGTATGTAATCCAGATTGTGTGTTATGTTACATTCTATATTGGGGTTTTATGTGTACAGGTGTATGTAATCCAGATCGTGTGTTATGATGTGTGTTATGTTACATTCTATATTGGGGTTTTATGTGTACAGGAGTATGTAATCCAGATTGTGTGTTATGATGTGTGTTATGTTACATTCTATATTGGGGTTTTATGTGTACAGGTGTATGTAATCCAGATTGTGTGTTATGATGTGTGTTATGTTACATTCTATATTGGGGTTTTATGTGTACAGGAGTATGTAATCCAGATTGTGTGTTATGTTACATTCTATATTGGGGTTTTATGTGTACAGGAGTATGTAATCCAGATTGTGTGTTATGATGTGTGTTATGTTACATTCTATATTGGGGTTTTATGTGTACAGGAGTATGTAATCCAGATTGTGTGTTATGTTACATTCTATATGGGGGTTTTATGTGTACAGGTGTATGTAATCCAGATTGTGTGTTATGATGTGTGTTATGTTACATTCTATATGGGGGTTTTATGTGTACAGGTGTATGTAATCCAGATTGTGTGTTATGATGTGTGTTATGTTACATTCTATATTGGGGTTTTATGTGTACAGGAGTATGTAATCCAGATTGTGTGTTATGTTACATTCTATATTGGGGTTTTATGTGTACAGGAGTATGTAATCCAGATTGTGTGTTATGATGTGTGTTATGTTACATTCTATATTGGGGTTTTATGTGTACAGGTGTATGTAATCCAGATTGTGTGTTATGATGTGTGTTATGTTACATTCTATATTGGGGTTTTATGTGTACAGGAGTATGTAATCCAGATTGTGTGTTATGATGTGTGTTATGTTACATTCTATATTGGGGTTTTATGTGTACAGGAGTATGTAATCCAGATTGTGTGTTATGTTACATTCTATATTGGGGTTTTATGTGTACAGGTGTATGTAATCCGGATTGTGTGTTATGTTGCATTCTATATTGGGGTCTTTTTTTTCCATATTTACTAAATAGCACCAGGTTACTGGTTTGCACCTATTACACATAGTAAAACAGGTTATGACACAGTAGGCTGTATGCAGGTCTGATAGTCAATCTGTCTATAGCATTCAAGTCCCAGTGAACATTCAACGCTGTCGGTGAGTTTGTGACTTAGAGAAACCATCGAGTGTTGAGTGTACCCTGCCTCTTGAGTTCACATCTTTGCACACACACTTGCACTAAAACACACGCATGCACGCATGCACGCGCGCACACACACACACACACACACACACACACACACACACCTCCTCTGGATTAGAGTACACACTGTAGCGCTTACCAAGATGGCTGCCAACGAGGTCCTTCAGTGAGCAGTGATGTTGCTATGAAAAGGCCCTATCTCTTCACCCGCTATGATGTCATAAGGAAAAGACTCTATCTCTTCACCAACTCTCACAGAGCAGGGTCCCGGTTCACATTCATCGCTGTCGGTGGGTTTCAATGCTTTGACTCGCCCGATGATGAATGACAACTGTGGCCAAGCCTGACCTAATTTCCCCCCGATGAAACATCCTTCATGTCTGCTGTCTGGATCTATCTGTCTGTCTTCCTGTCTGAAGGGATTAGTTATTACCCGTATAAAAATTGTGATTTTGTCAGAGGTGAGATTTACTTTTCAATAAACCCCCTAAAATGTATAACCTGAGAATTCTCATGTTGTATTTTATGAAATGTCATGATTTCACAGTATTCGCACACAAAAAAGGCTGGGTAAGGACATCAATGCAACACCTGTTTTTTCATGTGATGGTTACTCATAATTCATCCATGGAGTTTAAGTGAAGAGTCATTTTTACAGTACAGCCCTGTAAAACAGATAGAGATAAAGAGAAATTGAGATAAGAAGTTGACATAAAAAGTGTAGATGAAGAAAAGGAGAGTCTCCCTCAAATGAGATAAGAAGAAGAGAGGAGAAAGAGGAGGAGCCATGTTTTAACCTCCAGACAGCTCCAGTATACACTATATACACACACTCAAACACACAACACTTTCACTCTTACAAACCCATCAAATTCACATGCACTACATATGCACACAAACACTAGGCTACCCTGCCGCCCCAGGGTTAGAGCGTTGGACTAGTAACCGGAAGGTTGCAAGTTCAAACCCCCGAGCTGACAAGGTACCAATCTGTCGTTCTGTCCCTGAACATGGCAGTTAACCCACTGTTGCTAGGCCGTCATTGAAAATAAGAATTTGTTCTTAACTGACTTGCCTAGTTAAATAAAGGTAAAATAAAAAATAACAAACATAAGCATACCGATGCCAGACAAGCATACGGTACACACACACACACTTTCACACTCACATGCTGCTGCTACTCTGTTCTTTTCCTTATTCTTATTATTATCTATCCTGATGCCTAGCCACTTTACCCAGCCTTCATGTACATATCTACCTCAAATCCCTTGTTTCTCTGCACAGTGATATGGTACTGGTACTCCTTGAATATAGCTTCATTCTTTGTATTTTATTCCTCTTGTACTACTATTTTTATAGAATTGGATTGATTGATTGTCTATATGGCCTCCAGACAGCTCCAATATGAATGTATAGCCTCCAGGCAGCTCCAGTATGACTGTATGGCCTCCAGACAGCTCCAGTATGACTGCATGGCCTCCAGACAGCTCCAGTATGACTGTATGGCCTCCAGACAGCTCCAGTATGACTGTATGGCCTCCAGACAGCTCCAATATGACTGCATGGCCTCCAGACAGCTCCAGTATGACTGCACGGCCTCCAGACAGCTCCAGTATGACTGAATGGCCTCCAGGCAGCTCCAGTATGACTGTATGGCCTCCAGACAGCTCCAGTATGACTGTATGGCCTCCAGACAGCTCCAATATGACTGCATGGCCTCCAGACAGCTCCAGTATGACTGCACGGCCTCCAGACAGCTCCAGTATGACTGAATGGCCTCCAGGCAGCTCCAGTATGACTGTATGGCCTCCAGACAGCTCCAGTATGACTGTATGGCCTCCAGACAGCTCCAATATGACTGCATGGCCTCCAGACAGCTCCAGTATGACTGCACGGCCTCCAGACAGCTCCAGTATGACTGAATGGCCTCCAGGCAGCTCCAGTATGACTGTATGGCCTCCAGACAGCTCCAGTATGACTGTATGGCCTCCAGACAGCTCCAATATGACTGCATGGCCTCCAGACAGCTCCAGTATGACTGCACGGCCTCCAGACAGCTCCAGTATGACTGAATGGCCTCCAGGCAGCTCCAGTATGACTGTATGGCCTCCAGACAGCTCCAGTATGACTGTATGGCCTCCAGACAGCTCCAATATGACTGCATGGCCTCCAGACAGCTCCAGTATGACTGCACGGCCTCCAGACAGCTTCAGTATGACTGAATGGCCTCCAGGCAGCTCCAGTATGACTGTATGGCCTCCAGACAGCTCCAATATGACTGCATGGCCTCCAGACAGCTCCAGTATGACTGCACGGCCTCCAGACAGCTCCAGTATGACTGTATGGCCTCCAGACAGCTCCAGTATGACTGTATGGCCTCCAGACAGCTCCAATATGACTGCATGGCCTCCAGACAGCTCCAGTATGACTGCACGGCCTCCAGACAGCTCCAGTATGACTGAATGGCCTCCAGGCAGCTCCAGTATGACTGTATGGCCTCCAGACAGCTCCAATATGACTGCATGGCCTCCAGACAGCTCCAGTATGACTGCATGGCCTCCAGACAGCTCCAGGATGAATGTATAGCCTCCAGGCAGCTCCAGTATGACTGCATGGCCTCTAGACAGCTCCAGTATGACTGCATGTCCTCCAGACAGCTCCAGGATGAATGTATAGCCTCCAGGCACCTCCAGTATGACTGCATGGCCTCCAGGCAACTCCAGTATGACATGCTGAGCACTTGTTGGCTGCTTTTCCTTCACTCTGCGGTCCAAATCATCCCAAACCATCTCAATTGGGTTGAGGTTGGATGATTGTGTAGGCCAGGTCATCTGATGCAGCACTCTACCACTCTCCTTCTTGGTCAAATAGCCCTTACAAAGCCTGGAGGTGTGTTGGGTCATTGTCCTGTTGAAAAAGAAATGATATTCCCACTAAGCGCATGTCAGATGGGATGGTGTATCGCTGCAGAATGCTGTGGTAGCCATGCTGGTTAAGTGTGCCTTGAATTCAAAATAAATCAATCACTGACAGTGTCACCAGCAAAGCACCCCACACCATCACACCTCCTCCTCCATGCTTCACGGTGGGAACCACACATGCGGAGATCATCCGCTCACCTATTCTGCATCTCACAAAGACACGGAACCAAAAATCTAAAATTTGGACTCAACAGACCATAGGACAGATTTCCACCAGTCCAATATCCATTACTCATGTTTCTTGGCCCAGGCAAGTCTCTTCTTCTTATTGGAGTCCTCTAGTAGTGTTTTTTTTGCAGCAATTCGACCATGAAAGCCTGATTTTGTATACGTGTTTGTTTGGTCTTTGTCCTCGTGCCTTTACATGGCACGCTGTAATTTGGGTAAAGAAATGTAAAAAACTATTACACATTCCTGTGCCTGTCGCCCGATCCTTCACACAACGTGACTCTTCTTGTCTTAAAGTAATGATGTACTTTCGTTTCTCTTTGCTTATTTGAGCTGTTCTTCCCACAATATGGACTTTGCCTTTTACCAAATAGGGCTATCTTCTGTATACCACCTCTACGTTGTGACAACACAACTGATTGGGTCAAACAAATTAAGAAAGAAAGAAATTAGACAAAATAACTTTTAACAAGGCACACCTGTCAATTGAAATGCATTCCAGGTGACTACCTCATGATGCTGGTTGAGAGACTGCCAGAGTGTGCAAATCAAAATCAAATCAAATCTTATTAGTCACATGCGCCGATACAACAGGTGAAGACCTTACAGTGAAATGCTTACTTACGAGCCCCTAATCAAGAATGCAGTTTAAAAAAAGAATACGGAAAAGAATAAGAGATAAAAGGAACAAGTAATTAAAGAGTAGCAGTAAAATAACAATAGCGAGACTATATACAGGGGGGTACCAATACAGTCAATGAATAGACTGACGGGTTTCAGAAGAAAGATCTTTGTTTCTGGCCATTTTGAGCCTGTAATTGAACCCTCTGATGCTCCAGATAATCGACTAGTCTAAAGAAGGCCAGTTTTATTGCTTCTTTAATCAAAACAACAGTTTTCAGCTATGCTAACATAATTGCAAAAGGGTTTTCTAATGATCAATTAGCCTTTGAAATGTATACATTTGGATTAGCTAACACAACGTGCCATTGGAACACAGGAGTGATGGTTGCTGATAATGGGCCTCTGTACGCCTATGTAGAAATTGTATTAAAAATCAGCTTTTTCCAGCTACAATAGTAATTTACAACATTAACAATGTCTACACTGTATTTCGGATCAATTTGATGTTATTTTAATGGACAAAAAATGTGCTTTTCTTTAAAAAACAAGGGCATTTCTAAGTGACCCCAAACTTCTGAACGGTAGTGTATATTGTACACAATAAAGAAAATAAATTACGGTTCAACAGCTGAATATTGCTCCCAGTGTTGATCAAAGCTCAGAACGCTTATATTCTTGACCTGAGTTTTAATCGCGCCTGCCTCTTTGCGAACAAGTGGAGTAATGAAGAGTGATTTGTTCGCTATGTTCACCTGCATTCCCCGGATTTGCCTCCTGGATTTTCCTTTATAACAGCGCGTTCACCACCCGGCCTGCTCCGCCCTCTCGCAGCTCAGGCCAATGTCCTGAGACATAAAACAAACTACCCTAGCTCGCAGTCAGCTCAAGTAGGTGAATAGAGACACTGCTGATGTGAGATGCCGGACAAAAGGCAATTTTTAAAAAACTTCTCCAGACTCCCGCCGTGTCAACAGACATCCCCCAAACAAACAAAAACTCTCGGAGAATGACCGAACAAATAGTAGTTTATAGATATGTCAGTCAGTAAGGTGGCTAGCTGCTGGCATAGACTTCTATTGCAGTAACATTGAAGGGTTCTGGTTAGTATTACTTAGCCAGCTAGAAGAATGAAGTATGAAGCTAAAGTTAAACGGAGTCTACCTCAGCAGGAGCAAAAAATACACTACTAGGTTCTCATAATAACCTTACTTTACAAAGAGTAGGATACTGAGACAGACAATGATGTGGTGCTGAGTGGTGAGGCTGAGCCAGGCTGCAATGCATGCAGGAGGAAGCACAGGAGACAGAGAGAGGAAGGAAGCAGTAAGAGAGGTTGGTACAGTGGTTCCCAAACTAACAGTGGTTCCTAAACTAAACCCTGCTTATGGCCCTGAATAGGATGTCAAATGTAGTGCACTAGTACAGGTAAATGGCTGTCATCTCTGAGGCAGCACCTGTCAAAAGCTATACCACAAAACCCTGAGCTGTAGTGGTAAGTGGTGGGGGTGACAGTACTTCAGGTCCCAGGGTAGGTTGATGTAACTGTGGTAATGTCACTTAAAATAGTTGTCATTTGCTTCGGTTACTCCATAGAAGCCTCTCCAAGCCAATGAAACAACAGAGGCAAACATCCCCACCAATCAGAGACACACTTGAGGGG
This sequence comes from Oncorhynchus clarkii lewisi, assembly GCF_045791955.1. Taxonomy (NCBI): domain Eukaryota; kingdom Metazoa; phylum Chordata; class Actinopteri; order Salmoniformes; family Salmonidae; genus Oncorhynchus; species Oncorhynchus clarkii. The sequence continues at coordinate 53,346,088 of NC_092159.1, read as the reverse complement.
TCTTTGGGTTCTATATGAGCTTCTCCTTCAAACCACAAGCAAAAAAATGAGGGGCGGCGCCTGAGGAGGCTTCAATGTATGAAGTAACCTGTTCCAGGGCGTATCTCAATAGAATAGTCTGAAGTGGCTTCCTCTCCTTGTCCCCTCTCCTTAATCTGAACTGATCTAAAAGGAGAAGACATCTGAAAACATTAGGGTTTAAGCCCACACAACGGACCTTCTCCTTACAAGGTCAATGCATACAAAAGGAGAGAGAGCAACTTCGGACAATTGACAAACACAGCATTTCCTGCAAAGCTGACTGCCTCCACACGCAGTCTAGTCCTCTTTGACCCCCATGACCTATGACCCCTGTTCATTATCTGAAGCATCTTCTGCCACGGGGGCTCAGAATAAATTAGTGGAGCTGCAGTGATCATACATAACACTATAACTGACTTGGATTGGATCTGTACAGCCCTAAGAGAGAGAGAGAGAACTGTGATGCCAAGGATTGGATTGAGAGAGCGAGAGAGAGACAGAAAGAGAGACAGAGAGAGAGAAATGTCATGCTAAAAATTGGATTGAGAGAAAGAGGCCCCAGACTCCACTGATAAGCAGACACGCTAGCTAATGTGAAAACAGCAGGTCTGTGCCTGTGTGTGTGTCTCTTTACAGTCCCTGCTGTTCAATAAGGTGTATTTTTATCTGTTTTTTAAAATCTGATTCAACTGCATCAGTTACCTGATGTGGAATAGAGTTCCATGTAGTCATGGCTCTATGTAGTACTGTGCACCTCCCATAGTCTATTCTTGACTTGGGGATTGTGAAGAAACCTCTGGTGGCATGTCTTATGAGGTAAGCCTGGATGTCCGCGCTGTGTGCTAGTAGTTTAAACAGACACCCGTTTGCATTCAGCATGTCAACACTTCTTACAAGAACAAGTAGTGATGAAGTCAATCTCTCCTCCACTTCGAGCCATGAGAGACTTACATGCATGTTGTTAATGATAGTTCTCCATATACATTTAAGAGCCAGCTGTGCTGCCGTTCTGAGCCAATGTTCCTGAGTCCCTCTTTGTGGCACCTGACTACACGACTGGACAGTAGTCTAAGTGTGACAAAACTAGGGCCTGTAGGACCTGCCTTGTTGACAATGTTGTAGCTTAGCTACTCTTGCATTAACATGTTTTGACCATGACAATTTACAATCCAGGGTTACTCCAAGCAGTTGTAACCTCAACTTGCTCAATTTCCACATTATTCATTACAAGATTGAGGTTAGTTGAGGTTTAGGGTTTAATGAATGATTTGACCCAAATACAATGCTATTAGTTTTTTAAATATTTAGGACTAACTTATTTATTGCCAACCATTCTGAAACTGACTGCAGATCTTTGTTAAGTGTTGCAGTAATTTCACTTGATCTAGTAGCTGACGTGTGAAGTGTTGAGTCATCCACATACATAGACACACTGCCATGTCATTAGTAAAGATTGAAAAAAGTAAGGGACCTACACAGCTGCCCTGGGGAATTCCTGATTCTACCTGGATTATGCTGGAGAGGTTTCCATTAAAGAACACCCTCTGTGTTCTGTTAGACAGGTAACTCTTTATCCACAATATACTGTAGTGGGGGGTGTAAAGCCATAACACAAGTTTTTCCAGCAGCAGACTATGATCGATAATGTCAAAAGCCACACTGAATACTAACAAACATTATCATAAATTTCTCTCCGCTAATCATCAGTCATTTGAATGTCCATCGTGCATGTTGAATGTCCTTCCCTATAAGCGTGCTGAAAGTCTATTGTCAATTTATTTACTGTAAAATAGCAATGCATCTGGTCAAACAATTTTTTCACAAAGTTTACTAAGGGTTGGTAACAGACTGATTGGTCGGCTATTTGAGACAGTAAAGGGGGCTTTACTATTCATGGATAGTGGAATGACTTTTGTTTCCCTTTAGGCCTGAGGGCAAACGCTTTCTTGTAGGCTTAGATTGAAGATATGGCAAATAGGAGTGGCAATATCGTCCGCTATTATCCTCAGTAATTTTCCATCCAAGTTGTCAGACCCAGGTGGCTTGTCATTGTTGATAGACAACTGCAATTGTTTTACCTCTTCCACACTCACTTTTCGAGTGAATTCAAAATTACAATGTTTGTCTTCCATAATTTGCTCAGTTATACTTGGATGTGTAGCGTTGGCATTTGTTGCTCACATGTCATGTCTAAGTTAGCAGATTTTGCCAATGAAAAATCATTAAGGTAGTTGGCAATATCAGTGGTTTCTGTGATGAATGAGCCATCTGATTCTATGAATGATGGAGCTGAGTTTGTCTTTTTGGCAAAAAATGTATTTAAGGTGCTCCAAAGCTTTTTACTATCATTATGGTTAGTGACAGAGACAGGGACTGGCTGGTTGAAAGCTGCTTTTTCATTAGCTTTAAGGCGTGGGTCTGTGGAGTCTAGGGCATCTCTCTTTTCCCCTCTCTCTCTCTCTTCCTTTTTCTCTCTCCCATGCACAGGCCTACTCCTGTCCCTCTGCAGTCAGTCGAGTGTAAATCACAGTGAACACATGCTCATAAACCAGCGATATGAGGCCACACCTCACCCTACTCCTCTACACCAACCCACAGCCTTCCTTCCTCTCTTTCTCTAATAACGCCTTCAATCTCGCTACCATCTCCTTTCTCTCTCTCTCCCTCGCTCTCTCACAACTCCTCATATCCTCTTCACCTTATGATGTATCAGTCTTGTTACCCTTTTTCCACACCTCACTCTCACATCTCCTTCACTCACAGCCTCTGTCACTCTTCTGCCTCACTCCATCCCTTCCACACAACTCTCTCTGTCCTTCTCACCCGCTCCCACGCTATCTCTCTATGTCTCCCCCATACCTATGTCTCTTTTGCTCCCTCCCCATTCTCCCTATCGCTCTCTGCTCTCTGCCTCCCTCTCTCTCTCTTTCTCTCTCTCTCTCTTCCCATCTCTCTCTATCTCTTGCCTCCCCCCCTCTCTCTCTCTCTCTGTATCTGTCTCTATCTTTCTCACTCCAACCAGCCTTCCCTTCCTTCCTCTCTCTCTCTTTCCTGCAGTTTTATGATCTTCAGCTGGGAGGTCAGTCACAGTACCAAGAGCACAAGTAGAGGGCAAACGAGTCAAAGCCAGGATCAGCTGCTTTGGCTACTTCTAGATTTCCTAGTCTTTTAAAGGCGTTCTTTGTTAATAGAATAATAACGGAGTGCTTGAGAATTCTGTAAATATGTGTGCATGTTGTTGCATTGCAAGACTGGTAGTGGTATCTTGTAACTGTGTTTTTTTAGGCCTACAGTATGTGTGTGCTCTCCACTAAGAGCAGGAGAGGACAACCCCACAGTCAACATCCATGTAAACACTCCTAAACAACACACACCATCAAAGCTGCCACCATCTCCCCTAAGCTGAAACACAAGCCATTCATACCCAACTGAGATGATGATTTATGTCCTGGGACTATACCTGTTTTTCCAGTGATCCCCTTAGGAACCAGTTCAATGGCTTCTAATTTGGAATCGGAAGGTTTGTCAATTCAATCTACTGATCTCCAACTGCCACCCAACATGGGGGGGGTGAAACTCTTGTGACCTGTCGTCACAAACACACAAAGTACACAGATACAGTGTACTCACAAGTGACAGTAATACAGCACTCCAAATTCAGTCTAAGAGTGTTCACTATGGCAGCAAAAAAGAAAATACTCCAAAAAGGAAAAACCATGGCAGCAGAAATGGGAAAGAGAGAGTGTGTATATCTGACGGTGAGAAAAAGAGAATGTGTGTGTGCAGTATAGACAGGGGCTTGTGTGTGAGAGAAACACAGGTCTGCAAGAGAGAGGAGCAGACAGGTGATAGAGAGAGAGAGAGAGAGAGAGAGAGAGAGGGGAGCAGACAGGTGAGAGAGAGAGAGAGAGAGAGAGAGAGAGAGAGAGAGGGGGGGGGAGCAGACAGGTGAGTGAGTGAGAGAGAGACAGAGAGAGAGAGAGAGAGAGAGAGAGAGAGAGAGAGAGAGAGAGAGAGAAAGGGAGAAGCTGAGATTATGTACAGTACTTTGGTCATCCCCAGTCTGCACACGCACAGGGGACCTGCATCACAGAGCCAGGAGAGCAAAGTCATAGCTCATCTCATAGCCCACCAGTGTGCTGGGGGGGTTGTCTGGGAGGAAAACAATACATACTGTATGGATGCTGTGAGTCTGAGACTGGGATGTGACTCTCATACCAAATGTACGTTTTTAGCATACAGTAAAATGGTCTATTATGAAAACACCCTCTGTTATTCTGAGTGAAGAGATATCGATTCAAAGTCCACCACACCCCTGTTGTTGATACATGCTAGGCCACCACCACATATACAGTGACTTCAGAAGTATTCATTATCCTTGACTTGTCCTGAATTCGGACCAGGATGTCCTGCTCCCAGGCAGACTAAATAACTTTTTTGCCCGCTTTGAGGACAATACAGTGCCACTGACACGGCCTGCAACTAAAACTTGCGGTCTCTCCTTCACTGCAGCCGAGGTGAGTAAGACATTTAAACGTGTTAACCCTCGCAAGGCTGCAGGCCCAGACGGCATCCCCAGCCGCGCCCTCAGAGCATGCGCAGACCAGCTGGCCAGTGTGTTTACGGACATATTCAATCAATCCCTATCCCAGTCTGTTGTTCCCACATGCTTCAAGAGGGCCACCATTGTTCCTGTTCCCAAGAAAGCTAAGGTAACTGAGCTAAACGACTACCGCCCCGTAGCACTCACTTCCGTCATCATGAAGTGCTTTGAGAGACTAGTCAAGGACCATATCACCTCCACCCTACCTGACACCCTAGACCCACTCCAATTTGCTTACCGCCCAAATAGGTCCACAGACGATGCAATCTCAACCACACTGCACACTGCCCTAACCCATCTGGACAAGAGGAATACCTATGTGAGAATGCTGTTCATTGACTACAGCTCGGCATTCAACACCATAGTACCCTCCAAGCTCGTCATCAAGCTCGAGACCCTGGGTCTCGACCCCGCCCTGTGCAACTGGGTACTGGACTTCCTGACGGGCCGCCCCCAGGTGGTGAGGGTACGCAACAACATCTCCTCCCCCCTGATCCTCAACACTGGGGCCCCACAAGGGTGCATTCTGAGCCCTCTCCTGTACTCCCTGTTCACCCACGACTGCGTGGCCACGCACGCCTCCAACTCAATCATCAAGTTTGCGGACGACACAACAGTGGTAGGCTTGATTACCAACAACGACGAGACGGCCTACAGGGAGGAGGTGAGGTGTGTGGTGAGGTGAAGTGTGGTGTCAGGAAAATAACCTCACACTCAACGTCAACAAAACTAAGGAGATGATTGTGGACTTCAGGAAACAGCAGAGGGAACACCCCCCTATCCACATCGATGGAACAGTAGTGGAGAGGGTAGCAAGTTTTAAGTTCCTCGGCATACACATCACAGACAAACTGAATTGGTCCACTCACACAGACAGCATTGTGAAGAAGGCGCAGCAGCGCCTCTTCAACCTCAGGAGGCTGAAGAAATTCGGCTTGTCACCAAAAGCACTCACAAACTTCTACAGATGCACAATCGAGAGCATCCTGGCGGGCTGTATCACCGCCTGGTACGGCAACTGCTCCGCCCTCAACCGTAAGGCTCTCCAGAGGGTAGTGAGGTCTGCACAACGCATCACCGGGGGCAAACTACCTGCCCTCCAGGACACCTACACCACCCGATGTCACAGGAAGGCCATAAAGATCATCAAGGACATCAACCACCCGAGCCACTGCCTGTTCACCCCGCTATCATCCAGAAGGCGAGGTCAGTACAGGTGCATCAAAGCTGGGACCGAGAGACTGAAAAACAGCTTCTATCTCAAGGCTATCAGACTGTTAAACAGCCACCCCTAACATTGAGTGGCTGCTGCCAACACACTGACACTGACTCAACTCCAGCCACTTTAATAATGGGAATTGATGGGAAATGATGTAAATATATCACTAGCCACTTTAAACAATGCTACCTTATATAATGTTACTTACCCTACATTATTCATCTCATATGCATACGTATATACTGTACTCTATATCATCGACTGTATCCTTATGTAATACATGTATCACTAGCCACTTTAACTATGCCACTTTGTTTACATACTCATCTCATATGTATATACTGTACTCGATACCATCTACTGTATCTTGCCTATGCTGCTCTGTACCATCACTCATTCATATATCCTTATGTACATATTCTTTATCCCCTCACACTGTGTACAAGACAGTAGTTTTGGAATTGTTATTAGATTACTTGTTGGTTATTACTGCATTGTCGGAACTAGAAGCACAAGCATTTCGCTACACTCGCATTAACATCTGCTAACCATGTGTATGTGACAAATAAAATTTGATTTGATTTGAATTCACCCATCTACACACAATACCCATTAAAGACAAGGTGAAAACGTGTTTTTATGAATTTTTTCAAATTTATCGAAAAGGAAATACAGAAATATCTAATTTCCCTACGTATTCACATGCCCGAGTCAATACTTAGTAGAAGCACCTTTGGCAGAAAGTACAGCTTTGAGTTGTCTTAGGTATGTCTATATCAGCTTTGTGTTGTCTTAGGTATGTCTATATCAGCTTTTAGTTGTCTTAGGTATGTCTATATCAGCTTTGAGTTGTCTTAGGTATGTCTATATCAGCTTTGAGTTGTCTTAGGTATGTCTATATCAGCTTTGAGTTGTCTTAGGTATGTCTATATCAGCTTTGTGTTGTCTTAGGTATGTCTATATCAGCTTTGAACATCTGGATTTGGGCATTTTTCCCCATTCTTCCATGCATATTTTCTCAAGCTCCATTAAGTTAGATGGGGAGCAGCGGTGAACAGCAATCTTCAAGTTGTTCTACAGATTTTCAATGAGATTTAAGTCTGGGCTTTGGCTGGGCCATTTAAAGACTTTCACATTCCTGTTCTAAAGCCTTTTCAGCATTATTTTGGCTGTATACTCGGGGTCATTCACCTGTTGGGACATAAATCTTCGCCCCAGTCTAAGGTCATTTGCACTCTGAAGCAGGTTCTCATCAAGGATTTGCCTGTATTTGACTCCATTCATTTTCCCCTTTATCCTCCTCTTATCCTTACCAGTATCCCAGTCCCTGCTGCTGAAAACCATCCCCACAGCATAATGCTGCCGCCACCATGTTTCATGGTAGGGATGATTTTTGACGGATGATGACCTGTGCCTGGTTTTCTCCAGACATAGCGCTTTGCATTCAGGCCAAAGAGTAAAAATATTGTCTCATCAGACCACAGAATATTTTGCCTTATTCTCTGAGTATTTCATGTGCCTTTTTGCAAGCTCCAGGTATGCCGTCATGTGCCTATTTCTCAGGAGTGGCTTCTGTCTGGCCACTCTCCCATAACGCCCAGATTAGTGTTGTGCTGTAGAGACTGTTCTGGCAGGTTCTCAAATATCAGCCGAGGATCTCTGTACTTCTGTCAGAGTGGCTATCAGGTTCTTGATCACCTCCCTGACCAAGGTCCTTCTTGCCCAGTTGCTCAGTGTGGTCAGATGGCCAGCTCTAGGCAGAGTCTGGGTAGTTCCATTTCCCAATGACAGAGACCACTGTGGTCCTGGAAACTTCCAACACTCTAGAAATAGTTTTATACCCTTCCCCAGATATATGCCTCATCATAAATCTATTTCGTAGATCTACGGATAGTTCCCTGGACTTGGTATAGTTTCTTCTCTGACATGCACTGTCAACTATGGGACCTTATATAGACAGGTGTGTTTCTTACTAAATCATGTCCAAACAATTTAATTGGCCACAGGTGGACTCCAATCAAGTTGTAGTGACATCTCAAAGATGATTGGAAATTGGAGCTCCATTTGGAGTTTTATTCCAAAGGGGGGTGAATACTTATGTAAATTAGATATTTCTGTATTTTATTTTCAATATATTTGCTAAAATTTCAAAAAAACATGTTTTCACTTTGTCATTATGGGGTATTGTGTGTAGATGGGTGAGAGAAAAAAACGATTTAATCCATTTTGAATCCAGGCTGTAACAAAAGAAAATGTGTAATAAGTCAAGGGGTGTTAATGCTTTCTGAAGGCACTGTATGTAGTTACATGGTTATAAACCGTTTTGCTTTTTGTTTCCATCGTTCATGTCATCATGGTGCAGGAACATAAGTGAAGGCTCTCTAGTCTGTGACAAGTATCTGGACCTTTATGGCACACATGAAGTAGTTATAGTGGTGTGGGGGCTGTGCTTTGGCAAAGTGGGTGGGGTTATATCCTTCCTGTTTGGCACTGTCCGGGGGTGTCCTCGGATGGGGCCACAGTGTCTCCTGACCCCTCCTGTCTCAGCCTCCAGTATTTATGCTGCAGTAGTTTATGTGTCTGGGGGCTAGGGTCAGTTTGTTATGTCTGGAGTACTTCTCCTGTCCTATTCGGTGTCCTGTGTGAATTTAAGTGTGCTCTCTCTAATTCTCTCTTTCTTTCTCTCTTTCTTTCTCTCTCTCGGAGGAGAGAGGAGGAGCCCTAGGACCATGCCTCAGGACTACCTGACATGATGACTCCTTGCTGTCCCCAGTCCACCTGGCCGTGCTGCTGCTCCAGTTTCAACTGTTCTGCCTTATTATTATTGGACCATGCTGCTCATTTATGAACATTTGAACATCTTGGCCATGTTCTGTTATAATCTCCACCTGGCACAGTCAGAAGAGGACTGGCAGCCCCACATAGCCTGGTTCCTCTCTAGGTTTCTTCCTAGGTTTTGGCCTTTCTAGGGAGTTTTTCCTCGCCACCGTGCTTCTACACCTGCATTGCTTGCTGTTTGGGGTTTTAGGCTGGGTTTCTGTACAGAACTTTGAGATATCAGCTGATGTACGAAGGGCTATATAAATACATTTAATTTGATTTGATTTGAAGTAGTTCACTGGGCTGGCTAGATGCAGTGGCTGTTCCAGCCTGTGGACTCTTCCTCTAAACATTAAACAGATGCTTTAATCCAGAGTTGACAGGCCAGGCCTGTATAGAGATTATAACGTATAGAGGCTATATAATAGCATACATTTTATTGTTAAAATATTAGGTTCAACTCACTTGCTGCAACCAATGTATATATAAATCATCGGCTGCGACCCGCAACATGCAGCAGAGAGACAAAAGGACGATGTTCATTTCAGAAGTCTCTATGATTGGTTGTTCGTGTTACCATTGGAAACAGTGAGAAGGAGGAAGTCAGTTTCCAATTTTCCTTAACCTTTTCCCTCACCTCGACATGGTAATGTTATGATTTTTTACAGACATGAGAATTTCACATCATTGTATTCGGTGCATACAGCTGACAAGAACAGACACATACTGAAGATATCCTAATATTACGTATTCATGGTGTGTTTGACAAAGGTGAACTACCTGATATAGTCTTACATGGCTAGGTGTGTTAAATTACACATCAAGTAGACTGGGGTTACACTAGCATGAGGCGTAATAGGTTTACCTTTATATAGTGGTCTATAGGGGCCATTTACAATGCAAAACATTTACAGTATGCTGTCTATGAAGGACTCATAAATTATCAGAAAGAGTCAGAGAGAGAGAGAGATTGACATTTGTTTTCCAGAGAATGTCATTAATTTGCTCCACCATTTTATGAAATGTTTCGAACAACTTTGGGCAGAAGTGTCTAGGAATGAGATTAGGAATAACCAAATATCTGACATCATGTTTTGTTTACAGGTACTGCACATTCTGATCTGACTCTGATTGGTCAACCATGAGTGACAGCAGGGAGGACCCTCCTCCTCAGACACAGGGTTCTGGAGGAGACAGAAAGGTAAGCTAGGCTAACATGAGTAGGATGATGCTGATATGCTAACATGAGTAGGATGATGCTGATAGGCTAACAGGAGTATGATGATGCTGATAGGCTAACATGAGCATGATGATGCTGATAGGCTAACATGAGAAGGATGATGCTTAGGCTAACATGAGTAGGATGATGCTGATAGGCTAACATGAGTAGGATGATGCTGCTAGGCTAACATGAGCATGATGATGCTGATAGGCTAACATGAGTAGGATGATGCTGATAGGCTAACATGAGTATAATGATGCTGATAGGCTAGCATGAGTAGGATGATGCTGATAGGCTAACATTAGTATAATGATGCTGATAGGCTAACATGAGTAGGATGATGCTGATAGGCTAACATGAGTAGGATGATGCTGATAGGCTAACATGAGCATGATGATGCTGATAGGCTAACATGAGTAGGATGATGCTGATAGGCTAACATGAGTAGGATGATGCTGATAGGCTAACATGAGTATAATGATGCTGATAGGCTAACATGAGTATAATGATGTTGATAGGCTAACATGAGTAGGATGATGCTGATAGGCTAACATGAGTAGGATGATGCTGATAGGCTAACATGAGTAGGATGATGCTGATAAGATCAGTTTTGGTGAATTGATACTGGCTATAGTCTGTGTGAAATTAGTTATTAGTTACTGAGTAATAACGTGTAATTACCAAAGAGAGAGACAGTCTCAGCAGTTTGTTGCGTCACTCCCCTGGGACTCTGTCTGGTGACTAACACACCATTAATAGTGTATAGACCAATCAGCACACCTTTGTTAACAGTGTCATCATAAGTGCAGTTTTCTACCCACCAAATCCAGCTCCTACATTTGTGTGTTACACCCCCTCGGATGCATTTACACCAGCTCACCCTATTACACAGCGGCCTCCAGTCTTGGTGTCTGGCTACCTTTCTTAGAGGGGTCCCAAAATCCCAACCTTAACCCATAGTGGATGAATGAGCAATATTGACCCTGTGATTATGGAACTTTCATGTACTCTAACCCAGCATGGACTCGGCTGTTTGCCCACGGTAGCGCCTCTTTTAATGGGTATAATGAGGCAGCCTCCATCTGTCATTATGATGGAAATAAGACTGTGTGTAGAGCCAAGAGGCTCTTGTCCAACAGGTGTTTCATACAAGCACAGCCACCGCCAATAAGTTAGGAGCACTAATGAAAAATCTTTCATAGAATATTCAGTCCTCTGTATTATCACAGATGGGCAAAAGGCGTCTATCCCTCCTTCTCTCTTATCCTTCTCTCCATCCCTTTCTTCTCCAACAGCATCACACCCTTCTCTTCTTCCTCATCCATCCTTTCTCCTCCTCCATCCATCTCTCAGCTTGACGTGCAGAGGGTGGAACCTGTAGTCGATGTTGAGGTTCAGACAGCAGGTGAAAGAATGCTGAGGGTGAGGCAGGTGAGACATAATGACCTAATACTGTTCACAGTATTGAAGAAGTGCCATGAGACTCTCAAATATCAAATCAGTCAATTGCAGGCCTGTGTGATCAAGAAAATTCCATTGAGTATCGGTGGTGTTTCCTCTCAACCTAGGTCTGTGGCTCAAAGTGCACTCTAAGGCCACCGTTGTACGACAAGAGTACGAACAGGCCCTGTTGTATATGCAGGAGTCCAGTGAAGAGGAGGAGGAGGAAGGAGGAGAGGAACTGTGGGATCTAGAAGCAGACACAGAGCTTGTGGTAAGGAACTGTTACTAAGGGTCTGGTGAGACAACCTGGATCAAAAAGAGACACAGCCATAAACCCACTCAGACACGGATGGACAGGCAATGGCTAAACTAAACTTGAGATCTGTGCACATGACATGTTTTTTCATGCAAAGCGCCTATTGACATTAACATCACATTGCAATCATGTGTTCAATTTACCAGGCAGAGTTGAAGAAGATAATGAGGGAGTGGAGTACAGAACCATGCAAGTTTGACGACCAATCCAATGTGCTCTCATGGCCTCTGTCTCCTATTGGCTCGTCTCCTTTGGAGCCCCTCCTCATTGAGAGGATTGACATGTATCGTGACACCCTCCTTGTTACCTTGGAGGATGGGTTAGGGCAGAGCAGTAGAGAACACGGGTTGTTACCTTGGAGGATGGGTTAGGGCAGAGCAGTAGAGAACACAGGTTGGTACCTTGGAGGATGGGTTAGGGCAGAGCAGTAGAGAACACAGGTTGTTACTTTGGGGGACTGGTTAGGGCAGAGCAGTAGAGAACACAGGTTGTTACCTTGGAGGATGGGTTAGGGCAGAGCAGTAGAGAACACAGGTTGGTACCTTGGAGGATGGGTTAGGGCAGAGCAGTAGAGAACACAGGTTGTTACTTTGGGGGACTGGTTAGGGCAGAGCAGTAGAGAACACAGGTTGTTACCTTGGAGGATGGGTTAGGGCAGAGCAGTAGAGAACACAGGTTGTTACCTTGGAGGATGGGTTAGGGCAGAGCAGTAGAGAACACAGGTTGTTACCTTGGAGGATGGGTTAGGGCAGAGCAGTAGAGAACACAGGTTGTTACCTTGGAGGATGGGTTAGGGCAGAGCAGTAGAGAACACAGGTTGTTACCTTGGAGGATGGGTTAGGGCAGAGAGGCAGAGAACACAGATTCATAAGAGCAGACCAGATGAAGAGGGTGGAACGAATAGATAGATACTCAATATAGATCATCACAAATATGTATGCACATTGTCATATACTGGCATTTTACGTCAAGCCTTTCTGAAACAAATGCAAAGAATGTAATTGAATTCATATAAGAACTACACACATTACCTCTGAATGGTTGAGTCTTGTGTTTTTTTTTGTTGCATAATATATATATATTTTTACCAATAGATCAATAAAAACGAATTGCATGATGTGAATTGAATGGCCATAAATCAACATAATCCATATAACTGAATTAATATGTTTAATATTGTGAATGGTGCTCATTGACATTTTTCATTCATTCTTTATAGACCCTTCAATCCTTTATTGTCTTTTAGACCCTGCTGTTGGCCACTGTAAAATGGGACAAATGAATCAATAAGGAGGTAATCCCACCACATGTAGCCACAGGCCACAGCAACCCTGTCATTCAAGTCCCTGGTGAGGAGCAGGGTTATCACTCGCCTCCATCTACTACCTCAACCAATGACAATGCTGTGTTGAGCCAACCCCCTCTGACACGCCCAGCCAACCAGAGCTCAGTCATTCATGTACAAGAGTGCATATTGTCAACTAACTAAGTATTGTGTAGATGACAGAGTGGGACTAGGAAGACACACACACACACACACACACACACACACACACACACACACACACACACACACACACACACACACACACACACACACACACACACACACACACACACACACACTCACCTAACTCTCAGACTCCCGCGCCAGAATTAGACACACACACTTGGCACCAGCATCTCTAGGCTCCACCCAACCACAACCCAAGCCTGAGTTGTTACTGCATCTCCAAACCCGACAGTCAGTTCTTTATCATCAATACTATTAAACCGTGGCCTTCTCTTAATGAGATTTATAGGCGTGGCTTTCACAACGTGATCTGCCCTCTCAGTCTGCTGTGATTGATCACTGTGTGTGGGTCCCCTTCGTCTCCACAGACTGAGAGTGAATTAGCTATTGATCCCGACCTGGGCTCACTGTGTGTTATAGGACAGGACTGGAAGTGTGGTTTGTGGGGTGTGAAGACACTCCTACTGCTTAAAGTCATGGAATGATAGTTTCCTCTTAGTGTTAATGAGGAGATGATGAATTATATAACAGAGGAAATATTGGAAGCCACTGTATGTTGGTTGACTGTGGATCAGGGATGGATGCTCTTCCACTGGCTACTACAGTATACAGTGGTGGTGATATGGATGTGTGTGTTCATCCAGATCCTCAGGGCTTGGTCCTGAGCAGACAGAGAGTACAGAGTGGCAGCAGTCCAGGCCAAGCGGGCAGGAGACATGGAGCTAGCCAGACGTTACTATCGGACAGCAAAGGTACCACACACACCACTCATTCACTCTCACCTGACTAAGGCGAGTCACACACCACATGCCCAAACATGACACACAGCCAAGATGCCACCAGCGTGCAACCAACCAGCGACTTGGCAAACACTGCTCTGCCCAGTGGAGCCAAACCCAGATGGGCATCTTTACTGCCATCCTTCCCTGTGCCCACCAACCAACCAGGGATCTGGGTCACAGCCATACAGTATATTCTGCCCGGGCAGACGTCTATCATAACTCTCCTCAGGATAATGTGTGTGTGTGTATATGCCATTTAGCAGAAGCTTTTGTGTGTATGTGTGTGTGAGTACACAACAGTCAGTCTGATAGATGGCCTCAGCAGCATGCAATATAATAGAGTCAATAATGAGGGTCATAAGTCAAGTTAATGTTTTGTTTGCTTGCTTGTGTGTATTTGTGTGTTTCTCTCGCTCTCTTCTACCCTCTCCTCCTTCCTCCTCCTCCCCTCTTTTCCTCTCTCTCTCTCTCCCTCTCTCTTCTACCCTCTCTCCTCTTTCCTCCTCCTCCCCTCTTTTCCTCTCTCTCTCTCCCTCTCTCTTCTACCCTCTCTCCTCCTTCCTCCTCCTCCCCTATTTTCCTCTCACTCTCCCTATCTCTTCCTCTCTCCTCCTTCCTCCTCCTCCCCTCTTTTCCTCTCTCTCTCTCCCTCTCTCTTCTACCCTCTCTCCTCCTTCCTCCTCCTCCCCTCTTTTCCTCTCTCTCTCTCCCTCTCTCTTCTACCCTCTCTCCTCCTTCCTCCTCCTCCCCTCTTTTCCTCTCTCTCTCTCCCTCTCTCTTCTACCCTCTCTCCTCCTTCCTCCTCCTCCCCTCTTTTCCTCTCTCTCTCTCCCTCTCTCTTCTACCCTCTCTCCTCCTTCCTCCTCCTCCACTCTTTTCCTCTCTCTCTCTCCCTCTCTCTTCTACCCTCTCTCCTCCTTCCTCCTCCTCCCCTCTTTTCCTCTCTCTCTTTCCCTCTCTCTTCTACCCTCTCTCCTCCTTCCTCCTCCTCCCCTCTTTCCCTCTCTCTCTCTCCCTCTCTCTTCTACCCTCTCTCCTCCTTCCTCCTCCTCCCCTCTTTTCCTCTCTCTCTCTCCCTCTCTCTTCTACCCTCTCTCCTCCTTCCTTCTCCTCCACTCTTTTCCTCTCTCTCTCTCCCTCTCTCTTCTACCCTCTCTCCTCCTTCCTCCTCCTCCCCTATTTTCCTCTCTCTCTCTCCCTCTCTCTTCTACCCCCTCTCCTCCTTCCTCCTCCTCCCCTCTTTTCCTCTCTCTCTCTCCCTCTCTCTTCTACCCCTCTCCTCCTTCCTCCTCCTCCCCTCTTTTCCTCTCTCTCTCTCCCTCTCTCTTCTACCCTCTCTCCTCCTTCCTCCTCCTCCCCTCTTTTCCTCTCTCTCTCCCTCTCTCTTTCTCTCTCTCTCTCAACCCCTCTCATTCATTCTCTCTCTCTCCCTCTCTCTTTCTCTCTCTTTCTCTCTCTCTCAACCCCTCTCATTCATTCTCTCTCTCCATCCATCTCATGCCCTCCCTTTCTTCTTCTCTCAGAAATTAGAGGTGATGGTTGAAGAGGCATCTGAGAGGAGTGAGTGGTCATCAGCTCTATACCACCCCTCCTGGTGAGTCCTTATCATTACACCACAATGGGAACTGGCAGTAGTGCTGGATCTCAGACTACTACTCCATCGATTACTGCTCTCTCCCCAGTAACACCAATGTCGTTTTTTTAGTGCATAATAGTGCCCCCATATGTAGTTCATATACTCCAATGAAGCTTCAAGGGTAGCTAGTACAGACAGTGGTCTGGTAATTAATAACAGCTTTTTGAGAGAACTTCAAACAAAAAAGGTCCGTCTCCCTCTCATTTAATTTTTCTTCCCCCTGTCATTCTTTATCTGAGGGCTTGATCTCTATAATGGGAGTAGGCTAATGAAGAGGGCTAATGAGGGAGTGAGAGGAAGTCGCTTACTAATTCTCTCTCTCCTGAGGCGGACTGGTTGTTTTCATCTCCTCCTCCCCCAGACGAACCACTCAAACAACAGACAGAGACAGACGCCAGCCTCAGTCACATGACTTGTCCTGCCAGTAAGAAGGAGCCTCCTGGCAGCATGATCATGGTATAGATCCTCTCCTCTCTAGCCGCTTCAAGTCATCCTCTATGTTTTCACCTCCACCACTGTGTTGTCATTCTAGATGTCAAGAACAGAAGACAAGGTACAAGTCCACTCCCAGCCCCTCCCAGCCCCTCCTGGAGCCTCAGACCAGTACAACCAGCTGATAGAGGTCCTCACACAGCAACAACAGGTTACTATAAAACTTCCTTTATTACACACTGAATTACACTGGTTATCACAGTACCCTAACTGACTCTGTGCCTCTCCTCCCTCCATCAGAAGTGTTTGTGCCAGCAGTTCACCCACATGGGGGAGATCACTGAGACAACTAGGTCTGTGCTGGCCCTTTTCATTACCTCTTGTGCATTGATAAACGATATATAAGTCATATAACGGATAGCAGACAGGTGGACATGTGCTGCCTTAGGACAGGTCAGACACGCAGAACGACACTGTTGATGTGAGAATGTGTATTGTTTGGACAGGTTGGAGGTGCTGTCAGAGGGGTGTAGGAGACACCTGGAGGTAGTGAAACAGGTACAGAGTAGAGGACACCTGTTACCCCCATACACAGAGGAACGCACCTTTAACACATACAGGTACACTACCAACACACACCTCACGCACACCTCACACAACACACCCAGTCACAAATGACACATAGAGGAACTCACCTTCTACACGTGCAGGGGCTTGTTACAAGTGCATTGAGAGACCAGAGCTATGGCCCTCTAGTGGTGGTGTTGTGATATAGCCATTCAGTTCAGTCCTGGGGTTCGTTTCTGCTAGTGCAATGTGAGGTAAGTACAGCCAGACAACCCTATGGCTTTTTCCAGTTCCAGGCATTGAATAAGAATGATTTCCCTGAAACGTTTGTGTGTGCATGTGTGTGTCCACGGCCGACAGATGGCTGCATTGACTGTCCCTGACAGAGACTGAGGCATAGAGACACTGGCCCTATCTTTTCATCCACCCTCTTATTGATTAACTGATTTACTGATCCATGCCAATGCCCAGAGGCTGATAGATATACTGGGCCGAGCAGCACACACACACCCTACATCCCCCAATTCCTTGTGTTTCTATCCAGTAGTATCATCCCCTCGCTAACAGGTGGTGACCATAGTGAAGGGCATCAAACTCCCGGTCCCTACAGGTATGAATAACTTAATCATACTGTAGGATTATATCCCCCGTTCTCTCAGGAGGAAGCGCAGAGGGATCAAACCCGCTCTGTGAGAAGCACTACCTGTCCAGGTACCTGCTCTATAACACTCCTCAAACACTACCTGTCCAGGTACCTGCTCTATAACACTCCTCAAACACTACCTGTCCAGGTACCTGCTCTATAACACTCCTCAAACACTACCTGTCCAGGTACCTGCTCTATAACACTCCTCAAACACTACCTGTCCAGGTACCTGCTCTATAACACTCCTCAAACACTACCTGTCCAGGTACCTGATCTTTAACACTCCTCAAACACTACCTGTCCAGGTACCTGCTCTATAACACTCCTCAAACACTCCAACACACCCTTACGCGCATCGTTGTCCCAATGATGCTAGTCTCCATAAGACAGTTCTGTTTGAGGTTTTTGAATCCTTACTCATTCTACATTCTAACTGGCGTCTGTCGTTTTGATTGTTGTTTCTCTGTGTCAGTAGCTGTCTTCTCTTTCTGTAATACTTTCATATTTGTGGATCTTTGTCTGTCTCTGTTTTTTTGATTGTTTGTTTGTATCACTTTCCTTTTCTTCCTCTCTTATTCCATCTCGCTCACCCTCCCTCTCCAGTCTCTCTCTCTTTCTGCAGTGGGCTGTTTAAGACTGATAAAGGGATTGACAGTGCTGGTATGAAGCTGGACTCTCTGGAAAGGCAGTGTGAGAGCAAACAGCTAATTAAGGTGAAATCACACACACACACACCAAAATAGCATTCCAAGCTAATGTTGAGGTGTGTGTGTATGGTTGTGTTTGTACGGTATGTGTACACATGTCAGCCGGCTGACCATATCTGGCCTGCCGGCAGACAAATCCCATCTGGCCGGCCGACTGGTACTATCTGGCCGGCTGAACAGACTGGTCCTTTCTGGCCGGCCGGCTGACTTGTACTATCTATCTATTCTTTGTGTTTTGAGGGTGGACTGACGGTATTATTTGGCATTAATAGACTGGTTTTACACTCAACAATTTTCTATCATAGCTGGGAGAGAGCGTGAGGACGGCTCATGTCATGCAGGTTCATGTAGCCTATACAAGACAGTTATATATTATAAAATATATATATATTGGTAGCTGATTAGTATGCTGTTACATCGAAAATTTATTTTACAATCTGCAACGTTTGAATTTCACTAAGAACACATTGAGAACACCTTCCTAAACCCCCCACCCCCACCCCCATCCCTTTGCCCTCAGAACAGCCTCAATTCGTCGGGGCATGGACTCTACAAGGTGGCAAAATAAGTTCCACAGGGATGCTGGCCCATGTTGACTCCAATGCTTCCCTCAGTTGTGTCAAGTTGGCTGGAAGTCCTTTGGGTGGTGAACTATTGTTGATACACACAGGAAACTGTTGAGCGTGAAAAACCCAGTAGCGTTGCAGTTCTTGACACAAACTGGTGCACCAGGCACCTACTACCATAACCTGTTCAAAGGCACTTAAATCTTTTTTCTTGCCCGTTCACCCTCTGAATGGCCCACATACACAATACATGTCTCAATTGTCTCAAGGCTTAAACATCCTTCTTTAATCTGTCTCCTCCCCTTCATGCACACTGATTGAAGTGGATTTAACAAGTGACATCAATAAGGGATCATAGCTTTCACCAAGATGCACCTGGTCAGTCTATGTCATGGGTTTGTCCACTCAGGGTATATCTGTGTGTCGCCCCCCCTCATCCATTCCTCACCTGTCCTATGTCCATTGCAGAGGCTGCCTCCTACCAGTGTCTGTAGGGCAGAGTGTCTCAACTGCTATCTACTCGGCCCTCTTCGGCCCCCGGGCATGGCCAGGCACGGGCATCACCTCCAATGCAGGTTCCTCCTGCCTCTGCCTCTCTGCCTAGACCAGCACCCAGAGACCACCACCACCTCACAGCCCGGTCCAACGCAGCCAGGCCGCTGGGGAAATAAGAACAGAGGAAAACATCGTCAAAACAACAATAATAAAAACAGGCCACTAGAGAGACAGACAGAGAAGAAGTCAATAAAGGACAGGGTAATGTTCATAAGTTACAACATAAGAAAACACAGTGAAACAGGTTGAATACCATCTGAACTTATACAATATCAAATGCTTATGCTTCTTGTTTTTTTCATTGCAACATATTTTGTTATGGTGTGTGCTCAAATGAACACAACCCGGTTTCAGTAAAGAACATGTTCAAATGAATAGAGGACAGCATCAACAGGGTTGAGTATAGGTGGATGAAAATGTACACGTTTAGTGATTGTATGTGTGTAAATGAACAGACAATGGAGGAGCATCCTAGGCTGGATGCCTGGCTAGACGCACTGTAAAAGTTTGTGGGAACAGTACACATACACACAGCCTCTTGATTGAGTGGATACAACACAATGGAGTTAGTGGGAGGCACGCAATGGACACCACAAAACAAAGCCAGGTAGCTAGCTAGTAGGCCTATTCCTTTATTACTGAAGGAGCGGGGAATTGGATGGAAGGGTGCCACCACAGCCACACTCAACTTAGAATAGCAAGTTAATGAGAACTGTGCAGTGGTAAACTAGATTGTTTTTCCATTCTTCCACACTGCTGTTGAGTGAAACTGCAGGCGCTAGTTTTATCTTGTCTTGATTATTGTCCAGACATATGGTCACGTGCTGCAAAGAAAGACCTAGTTAGGCTGCAGCTGGCCCAGAACAGAGCGGCAGGTCTTGCTCTTCATTTTAATCAGAGGGCTGACATGCTGACCTCACCGCTCGTGTTACATGCACAAGAGTTGCAAAAAAAATTGACACACCTATTATTCAATAATTTCATCAAAAATGTTTGCTCACCTCAAAGAGGTGGTCAGGCGCTAAAGTAGAACTTGGTTCTAGTTTTGACACACGCTGCTAATCACACCTCTCCCATCTCCTCATTGGATGTTAGTAGCATATACCCACGTGGGTGATTGAAAGCTGAACTGAGGTCCACACTCCAGTCCAGTTGGTGGTGGAAATGCACCTTAAAGTTAGTTGCCAACTACCATATAAAGTCCAAGGAGGAGATATTACTAGAAACTAACTAAGTTTCCCCTTTTATCTGTGGATTAATTGTTGGAGTAGAGAACACACAATTTTGTGACAAAAAACATTATACAAAGATCCAGAAAAAAAGGGTATTGTGCATTTAAGGTAAAATAACAACCCAATGTTTATATCCCAGGACAAATTAGCTAGCAACAATAAGCTAGCAAGCTAAATGGCCATGTATGTTTCATGTGTTTCGACCTGTTCATAGATTAATATAGTTGGTTCCGACTTTGTTATGATATTTCAACCTGTGTGTACTGATTGCATCTGTTGATGAACAAAATCAACATGTGTGCCCGGTCTATTCAGCATGTGTCTTTGTTTTAGTATGGTCAGGGCGTGAGTTGGGTGGGTTGTATATGTTCCTTTTTCTATGTTTTGGGATTTCTGTGTTTGGCCTGGTATGGTTCTCAATCAGAGGCACCTGTGTATCGTTGTCCCTGATTGAGAACCATACTTAGGTAGCCTGGTTTCACTTTTGAGTTGTGGGTGATTATTTTCCATGTCAGTGTTTGTGCCACACGGGACTGTTTCGTTTGTTTCGTTCTTTCACTTTGCTATTTAGTATTTTGTAGTGTTCAGTTTTACATATTAAAATGGACACTTAACACGCTGCAAATTGGTTCGATATCTCTTACTCCTCGTCAGAAGAAGAGGACGAGCGTGACAGTGTAGGAAATTCCAAATTGTTTGCGTAGCCAATTTACCCACACACTTACCCCACCAGACATACCACCAGGGTTTTTTTCACAGTCCCCAGGTCCAGATCAAATTCAAGGAAAGTATTATACAGAGCCATGAGTGCATGGAACAAACTTCCACCTTATCTAGCACAATTGAACAGCAAACCTGGATTAAAAAAACAAATAAAGCAAAACCTCACGGCACAACGCCTCTCCCCCGTGTGAACTATTTGTTGTGTGTACTGTATGTACTGACATGTGTAACTGATAGCTGCGCGCACACACACTACATGTTCATGTTTTTAAATGTATGTCAATTGTAACGTATTCTTTTGTGTGGAATGTCTTTTTCGTTATGTGTCAGAC
The DNA here is from genome assembly GCF_045791955.1 of Oncorhynchus clarkii lewisi. NCBI lineage: Eukaryota > Metazoa > Chordata > Actinopteri > Salmoniformes > Salmonidae > Oncorhynchus > Oncorhynchus clarkii. Next base: position 53,324,753 of record NC_092159.1, on the reverse strand, counting down.
CTCAGTGAGACTAGCTATCGCCGATGGCAATCCTAATAAATCAAAAACAAACAAAAAATACGTTAAAAACATAAAACGTATCCATGATCCAGGCTGTAACACAACCGGGCCGTGATTGGGAGTCCCGTATTGGCTCAGAGTCGTCTGGATTTGGCCGGTGTAGGCTGTCATTGTAAAGAAGAATTTGTTCTTAACTGACTTGCCTAGTTAAATAAATGTTAAATAAAACATTTAAATAATAATAATAATAATTACATCAGACATAAGAAACTAGCTGGGTCAGCCCTTGCCAGAAGATATAGACACTGCCGCTTTGCTTGTTTACACTGAGCTGCACTGAGGTTTGAACACAATCATGGTTACATTAAGACACCGTGGAGCCAGCACGAGATATGGGTCAGAAAACGTGCCTAAATGCAGGGATGGGATATGCCACTGTACTCCAAATTTTACCTTTATCCACACTGCTACATTGAAAAGATTGAAGTACTGCTAGTTTACCTGGAAAACTGATGCAAGCTACCAGTTACCCACAGCAGCCATTTTGGTATGGCATGTTGTGTAGAACAACAAAGGAGCTGATTGGCTGACACTGCCATTCCAAAATGGCTGCAGTGGCTACATACAACAGTATAACAACATGCTCCACCTGGCTAACATTATGAATAGCAAACATTGATAACAATGTACCACAATTCATCAATGTGGACATGAGGGAATAGCTGAGTTACTGCTCCAAAAATAGCACATGGCTAGCATTACGTTTGGCACTGATTTAGCTGGCCCTTAGCTAATCTAGCTAACATTAGCTAACGCTGGTGATGATATGAATCTGAAATAAGAACCTTAACTGCTTTTTGAGGAGTTTTCAATGGATAATAGATGGAAAGTTCAATGTAATAGCCTACACATTTTTACCTTGGAAAGCAGAACTTGCATGTGTGTTATGTGTCTTTGTGTTGTGTCTTTGTGTTCAAAATCAAATCAAATGTTATTTGTCACATGCGCCGAATACAATACCGTGAAATGCTTACTTAAAAACAATGTTGTATGTAGTCTTGTGTGTATTCCTGTTGGTCACTATTTGGGAATGTGTGATGGTGGTTTATATTGTCTCCCTAGCCTCTTGGGAACATTTCACAATTTGTGAACTCGTTTTATCAATCATGAGCATGTTTTATATCAATTCATGCACTCGTTTCAGTAATCCATGTGTATGTTTTATAATTTGTGAGTTTGTTTTAGAAATCATGACACGTTTTATATCAATGGGGGCATGCTCGGCCCTCCTTTTCCTGTAGTCCACAATCATCTCCTTTGTCTTGATCACGTTGAGTGAGAGGTTGTTCTCCTTGTACCACACGGTCAGGTCTCTGACCTCCTCCCAATAGGCTGTCTCGTCGTTGTTGGTGATCAGGCCTACCATTGTTGTGTCATCGGCAAACTTAATGATGGTGTTGGAGTCGTGCCTGGTCATGCAGTCATGAGTGAACAAGGAGTACAGGATGGGACAGAGCCCCTGAGGGGCCCCCGTGTTGAGGATCAGCGTGACGGATGTGTTGTTCCCTACCCTTAACACCTTGGGGCGGCCCGTCAGGAAGTCCAGGACCCAGTTGCAGAGGGAGGTGTTTAGTCCCAGGGTCCCATGAGCTTTGAGGGCACTATGGTGTTGAACGCTGAGCTGTAGTCAATGAATAGCATTCTCACATAGGTGTTCCTTTTGTCTAGGTGTGAAAGGGCAGTGTGGACTGCAATAGAGATTGCATCATCTGTGGATCTGTTGTTGCGGTATGCACATTTGGAGTGGGTCTAGGGTTTCTGGGATAATGGTGTTGATGTGAGCCACGACCAGCCTTTCAAAGAATTTCATGGCTACAGACGTGAGGGCACGGGCCAGTATTCATTTTGGCAGTTTACCTTAGTGTTCTTGGGCACAGGGACTATGGTGGTCTGCTTGAAACATATTGGTATTACAGACTCAGATAGGGAGAGGTTGAAAATGTCAAAGAAAACACTTTCCAGTTGGTCAGCACATGCTCGGAGTACACGTCCTGGTAATCCGTCTGGCCCTGCGGCCTTGTGAATATTGACCTGTTTAAAGGTCTTATTCACATTGGCTGCGGAGAGTGTGATCACACAGTCGTCCGGAACAGCGGATGCTCTCATGCATGTTTCACTGTTACTTGCCTCTAAGCGAGCATATAAGTTATTTAGCTTGTCTGGTAGGCTCGTGTCACTGGGCAGCTCTCGGCTGTGCTTCCCTTTGTAGTCTGTAATAATTTATAGCCCGAGTCACTGGTGCTTCCTACTTACATTTTTGCTCGTAAGCAGGAATCAGGAGGAAAGAATTATGGTCATATTTGCCAAATGGAGGGCGAGGGAGAGCTTTGTACACGTCTCTGTGTGTGGAGTGAAGGTGGTCTAGAGTTTTTTTTCCCTCTGGCTGCACATTTAAGATGCTGATAGAAATTAGGTAAAACGGATTTAATTTTCCCTGCATTAAAGTCTCCGCCCACTAGGAGTGTCGCCTCTGGATGAGCGTTTTCCTGTTTGCTTATGGCGTAAACTGTTCATTGAGTGTGGTTTTAGTGCCAGCCTCGGTCTGTGGTGGTATGTAGGCAGCTACGGAAAATACAGATGAAAACTCTCTAGGTAGATAGTGTGGTCTACAGGTTATCATGAGATATTCCACCCAAGGCGAGCAAAACTTTGAGACTCCCTTAGATATTGTGCACCAGCTGTTGATTAGAAATATACATAGGCCGCCGCCCCATGTCTTACCAGAGGCTGCTGTTCTATCCTGCTGATAGAGCGTTTAACCCGCCAGCTGTATGTCAATAATGTCGTCGTTCAGCCTCGACTCATGAAACATAAGATATTACATATTTTAAATGTCCCGTTGATAGGATATACATACTTTCAATTTGTCCCATTTGTTTTCCAGCGATTGAACGTTGGCTAACAGCCTGCCCTTCACAACGCACCTTAATTTCTTTCCGCGAAATCTCAGTTTCTTTCTCCAACGAATGACGGGAATGAGGGCTTGTTCGAGTGTTTGGTGTGTATGGAGAACACTTGGTTCTTGGCAGTGTGCCATACTTTAGGGACCCCAAGAGCATTACAGTTGTAATTGCACTCACTTTCCAATCCAATCTCATTCAAATGCGGTAGCAGGCTGGTTACCAAATTTCTTGGAGCCAGGGTACCATGAAATACACTGAACAAATGTGTCTTGCCACAATTTACTCCTTAGCCACGAAGGAACTAGCCATGACCGGCTGTTTGATGTGCAGATCCAAAGCACACTCTCTGCACGCCCACCACACAACCTGTGTGTGTGTGTGTGTGTGTGTGTGTGTGTGTGTGTGTGTGTGTGTGTGTGTGTGTGTGTGTGTGTGTGTGTGTGTGTTTGTGCATTTGACCAAACTCACCCCTGACAGCGTACAACAATCCACCTCAATGGCACCATAGCAACTGAGAAAGCAATTTACACTGGAGTCCAGTAAACTCCAAATTAAAACACTTATGTGAAAATAGTTAGTTAAATCCACATGCATTGCTGCTCACCAAGGCGTGAGTCTGTTCTTCGGTGCTTTGCTTCAGAGCAACAGTCCTCAGCAGTCCTCACTCCTCATGGTGTAGTCACGATCGTGGCCAGAGCCTCGGGGTGAAGCTCTATTCAGGTTTAGGATGAATCTCAACAGGCTAAAGTGGCTGCCTTTCCTCATCTCCTCCCTTTCATTTACACTGAATCTATGGACAGGATTGGTGAAAGCTTCTGTATATAATGGATGTCCACCAGGTATTTTCTCGCACCTGTCATACACTTTCACCACAGTGCCGAGAAATACGACGAGGAGAGAAAGCCGCTATAAACAATTGAGATGCACAGATTAGCTAAAGAGAAGTTCAGCAGAAGGAAAGCAGTTGAGGAGAGAAGGCCACTTGAGAATATTGAGATGTACCCTTGACTCTAGAGGGGGAGAAGGCCTTTGTTGTGGGACTGGAGAGTTGCCTCAGTGATGATGGAACACAACAAGTCAGTGCCAGTAAGGCCGACTGATTTCCTGCTATCAACACTAGGCTGCTATTCATCACAGTTATCACACTGCTAAAGTATTGCAGATGGTGAGGTTTCATTTTATCTAATCAAATCCTGTAGCCTACCGACTTACTTACATATTAGCTAGATGGTAACTGGTTTTCCTTGTTTCATCTTTTGCTCAGGTACACCAACTTAATACCAGCTGATCTTACAGTCTACACTCCTTGGAAAAAGGGTTCCAAAAGGGTTATTTGGCTGTCTCCATAGGAGAAACCTTTTTAGTTCCAGATAGAATCTTTATAGGTTCTGGCTGGAATCTTTTTGGGTTCCATGTCGAACCCTCTGTGAAAAGGGTTCTATATGGAACCCAAAAAGGTTCTAACTGGAACCAAAAGGATTGTACCTGGAATCGAAAGGGGTTCTCCAATGGGTTGTCCTATGGGGACAGCCGACTAACCCTTTCAGGTTCTAAATTGCACCTGTGCAGTCATAAAGTCTGGGATATTATAATATAGCAATACATGTCCTATACTCTAATACACTACTGTAGGATATAGTAAGACTTCATTTCACAGAGAAGCCCATGGTTGAATCTGTTCTGGTAAGGGAAGAGATCAGACAGGACTATGACAGGTGGCAGCTGCAGACAGTCACATCAAGCTGTTCACAAGGTGATACCTTCTGTGCATGTGTGTGTGTGAGAGAGAGAGAGCGAGAGAGAGAGATGTGGAGAGCAGTGGCGTGTCCAGGGGGTGATCTTTTTGGCCCGACAGCATCAGATACATGGGCTACAGATACTATGACAGAGGTGTAAAGTGTCTGTGTGTAGCTGGTGAGATGAGTCAGGCGCAGGAAAGCAGATATGAGTAATGAAAGCAACTTTACTCAAGTATATCACAATACACGTCGTAATGATGAGGTACTCATAGTGCACTGAGGTGGTACTGAAAGCTGTCTTCCCCTCGTCCACCTCCCGGATACGCACCAGGTTGTAAGCGCTCCTGAGATCCAATTTTGTGAAGAAGCGCGCCCCGTGCATTGACTCGATCGCACTGGCTGTGTGATCTGTGATCACTGTGATCTGATTGATACCCCGATAGTCAATACACGGACACAGAAATCCATCCTTCTTCTTCACAAAAAAGAAACTCGAGGAGGCAGGTGAAGTGGAGGGCCGAATGTACCCCTGCCCCAGGGATTCGGAGACATATGTCTCCTCCTGTGACAGAGGATGCACGTGACTCCTGGGAAGTGCTGATTCTACCAGGAGATTTATCGCACAATCCCCCCTTCGATGGGGTGGTAATTGAGTCGCCTTCTTCTTACAGAAGGCGAGAGCCAAATCAGCATATTCTGAGGGGATGCGCACGGTGGAGACCTGGTCTGGACTTTTCATCGTAGTCGCACCGATGGAAACTCCTACACACCTCCCTGAGCACTCTCGTGACCACCCCTTAAGATTAAGAGCCCTCTGTTGCCACGAAATAGTGGGGTCATGACAGGCCAACCAGGGCAGGCCCAGCAACCACGGGAAACGCAGAAGAATCAATAATGAAGAGACTGATTCTGTCCTTGTGACCCTCCTGCCTGCGTAACCATGCTTAGTGGAGTGGTGGCATCCCTAATCAACCCTGACCCTAATGGTCGACTATCTAGGGCGTGCACAGGGAAGGGCATATCCACAGGAACAAGGGGGATCCCTAAACTATGAGCAAATTAACGTTCAATAAAATTCCCAGCTGCGCCTGAATCTACGAGAGCCTTATGCTGGGAATGCGGGGAAAACTCAGGAAATGTAATAAACACATACATGTGAGCAACAGGGTGAGCTTGGAGCCGACTCACCTGGGGTGACACGATAGTGTCCTGCCTGCTGCCTCGACTCCCTGAGGAACCTCCCCAGCACCGACCAGCAGTGTGCCCTCTGCGGCCACAGATGGTGCAGGGAATGGCCCCTCCTCCGGTCGCCCTAAGCGCAGCACCTCCCAGCTCCATGGGTGTCGGAGCGGATGTGCTGGGGGAGGGAACTGACAGGTCCTGATCCGGACGTCCGCGGGCAGCCAGAAGGTTGTCAAGCCAGATGGACAGATCCACCAGCTGGTCCAATGTGAGGGTGGTGTCTCGGCAGGCCAACTCCCGACGAACGTCCTCGCACAGACTGTACCGGTAGTGATCGATCAGGGCCCTGTCGTTCCATCCCGCGCTGGCGGCCAGGGTCCGGAAGGCCAAAGCAAAATCCTGTGCGCTCCTCATCCCCTGCCTCAGGTGGAACAGACGTTCACCCGCCGCTCGACCCTCAGGCGGGTGGTTGAAAACTGCCGAAAATTGTGGACAGTGGGGCCTGCTGTAGTGGGGCTGGTGGAGGCGCTGGACGACCTCCTCCTCTCTCCCAATGATCCATCGTCTGCAGCACGCGATACATGGCGATACATGGCAGGACAGTGCTGCTGGACGCGCTCCTCTACCACCACAGGGAGGGCGTCTGCTCCTGCTGACTCCATTCGCAGGTGAGTAATTCTGATTAGCGTCTGTGTGTAGCTGGTGAGATGAGTCAGGCGCAGGACAGCAGATATGAGTAATGAAAGCAATTTTACTTATATATATCACAATACACATTGTAATAAATACAAGGCCACAAATACGGACCGCAATACAACAAACAATTACTCACAAACAAACATGGGGGAACAGAGGGTTAAATAATGAACAAGTAATTGGGGGATTAAAACCAGGTGTGCAAGACAAAGACAAAACAAATGCTAAATGAAAAGTGGATCGGCGATAGCTAGAAGGCCGGTGACGTCAACCGCCGCCCAAACAAGGAGAGGGACCGACTTCAGCGGAAGTCGTGACAAGAGGAGAGCTGTTCGTCTCGGTCCGATGTTTTCTGTGGTGAAATAGATTCAGCTTCTTGTGAACTGGTGGAAAATTATGAAACACGGATAGAGAAGAATGATAAAAAATCTTTTTTTCCCTTTTTTTATTGTTCATATTTTTGGGGAATCCTGGCTTCCCTTGGCATCCATGAATACGTGCCACTTTGTCGGCTGAATTTCATTACACTTATGGTGTTTGTAATAGATGTCCCTTACCATTCAAATGGCGTGTGCACAGTGTACTGGTCGGATGCTGGACTTATTTTGGAGTAGACTAATGTGAGCAGGTGACCTACTTAACCTGCTTTTTTAAGTGATTTGTTTGACTACATGTACATATTACCTCAATTGACTCTGTACCGGTACCCCCTGTATATAGCCTCGCATGTTATTTTACTGCTGCTGTTTAATTATTTGTATGCTAATACCCTTATATGTTACTGCTAACACTGTAACAAAACATTTGGAATTGATTTATGATTTATTTGAACAAGGAAATGTGACTAAGCTGAAGTATTTAATGCTTTGAACCATCGTAAATATATTGAAAATATCCATCTTACATCAATTAAGGTTCAAAATGTTATGGCCCCACTTAACTGGGTCTGTGCCCCATCTTGGCTACCCCATTCAAAATATTCTGGACATGCCACTGGTGGAGAGAGAGAATCTTGTAGTCCACTTTGGTTTTATTGAGCCACTACTGGTCCATGTCAACATTTTTAGAACTGTGTCATGAGCCTCCCTCCCACTGTCTCTGCATAATCTCTCATATCCAATGCATGCTGACCGGGCGGTTTCCGCCACAGTGCGCCAGAGGCGCGTCACGGCATGCAAACCCCATTATGTATCTACTAATACCCAATTAGAGCCTATCAATGGGTTCAATGGGGATGGGGCAGCCAACAGCACCCTTTACTTTCACTGTGAAAATGGAGATCACATTAATGTTCCTGCATTACAAATTCAGAATTCAGTTGAATGAAATGTCCATCAGGTGTTTAGGCCTAAGGATACTGTGGTAGAAGGATACTGTGGATGCCTGTTGTGTGGTAGAGGCTAGATTACAATTACAGTTTGAGGGATTTGATGCTGGTGTGTGTGTGTGTGTGTGTGTGTGTGTGTGTGTGTGTGTGTGTGTGTGTGTGTGTGTGTGTGTGTGTAATATGAGCAGCTGCAATAATGATAACGGCTATGTAATGAACTGAAGGAAGCATCATAATCTTACGAGAGAGGGGGAGGAGAAGATGGACCTGCAGAGGTGAAAGTAGATGATTTTTGTTAGGCTTCTTCTCCTACAGCTACACCTAAACACTCTCACTCTGTTCTAACGTCGAACCTTTCAAAGTAAAAGGGAACTCTTTCTCTCACGAACACTCGCACACAAACACCGCATTGAGCGCGTTGTCAGAGATGACAGCATAGAAATTCCACCCGGTATCCTACATGCATACACAAAGCTGTAGCTGTGGTAAAATATAACGAACACCGGGAGCTTGGTTCGCTTCGTTGCATGGGGGACTCACTGCCTATCCAAAAGGCAGAGCCTGTCCCCTGACCAACAGACTAATTCATTTGAATTAGTTCATGGATTTAATCATCGCCGATGTCACGAGATACGTAACGGATACGGGGTTTAATATTACAGGCACCGAGAGTTTACACCGCGCCTGGTGTACTGACATTCTCGGCAACGACTCGGTATATGAAACCGGTGCCTCGGTAACGAGACCGAGGGAGAACATCAGTTATTTCAGTAAGACTGTCGTGCCATTTCGATATACCATGGTTCCGGGATTTGAATAGGCAGGCTATCGTAACGATGCCCACTGGGAGTCATTAGAACAAAAAGCGCTCCTTTCATTTTCTACGCCTGCTTCGCGGCAGCAGGTTGGGGTAATAGCCACCACCACCAGGATTGCACAAGTCTCCATTTCACATGGGCGAAGGCAGGGCTCGGTTCTGCTTTGGTTGGACCCGGGCTCGCTGTCAAGAACAAGACAAAGGTGTGTCGGACCCTGATAGGGAACCGGAAACGCGAGAGAGATGGGCCGAACTGTTCGACCAACTGGACCTCAATAAAGACGGTAAAGTCGACATCAACGAGCTGAGGATAGGACTCGCTGCACGCGGTTTACTTCGCAGTGACGCGGAGGAGGTGAGAGGAATAGTGATTTTGGGGGTATTCCAATAGACATGTGAATCCCTTGAATTATAGCCTGCATGGCACATTAATTGTGTGTGTGTGTGTGTGTGTGTGTGTGTGTGTGTGTGTGTGTTTGTTCTTGGCTGAGTAAGGAGTAAAACGATTATGTCCTGTCAAACAACACAAACTGATCATACGACATGACATAGGCCAGGGGTTCCTAAACTTTTTTTTTCTGATAGCAAATTCATCAGGGACCCCCTCAAAATCCGAACACAACTCAGACTTTAGAGTGAGGTAAAAAAAAAAAAAAATCATGACGCTGCAGTGCATGCATGGCCAGACTAACCAATACTTCAGCCATGGAAAGTCAAATGTAATCAACAATTGGATGGAATACAATAAGTTTTTAGTTGAAAACTGGATCATTGATGGACTACTGTGGATCCCTGTGAGCCTCCCAGGCCCTGTTGTGCGTCTAAGGGTATATTGTAGATTAATAATATTGTATTGTGTATTGTATTGTATTGCACCAACTTCTTCCACAGACCCCCTGGCCAGATTTGTGTACATTTGTGTAATCTGTTGTTGTGACAACTGCTCTACATTTCGCAATGTTTAAACAACACATTTTTTAAAATAGTTTTTCTGTTAAAGGTCCGAATAGTGAACATCATGTTTTTCATAACATTTGAGTATATTTGGATGAAACCAGTGGAAAAATTACTGTACATTAACAAAGTTGATCATGAAGTTAAATCAAATCACATCAGATTTATTTATATAGCCCTTCTTACATCAGCTGATATCTCAAAGTTCTGTACAGAAACCCAGCCTAAAACCCCAAACAGCAAGCAATGCAGGTGTAGAAGCACGGTGGCTAGGAAAAACTCCCTAGAAAGGCCAAAACCTAGGAAGAAACCTAGAGAGGAACCAGGCTATGAGGGGCGGCCAGTCCTCTTCTGGCTGTGCCAGGTGGAGATTATAACAGAACATGGCCAAGATGTTCAAATGTTCATAAATGACCAGCATGGTCAAATAATAATAATCACAGTAGTTGTCGAGGGTGCAACAGGTCAGCACATCAGGACTAAATGTCAGTTGGCTTTTCATAGCCGATCATTAAGAGTATCTCTACCGCTCCTGCTGTCTCTAGAGAGTTGAGAACAGCAGGTCTGGGACAGGTAGCACGTCCAGTGAACAGGTCAAGTTACTGGTCCCCTCCCCCATGTCAAACACTTGAATTCAGGGATTACTTCTGTCTTTATTTAACTAGGCAAGTCAGTTAAGAACATATTCTCATTTACAATGTCGGCCTACCGGGGAACAGTGGCTTGTTCAGGAACAGAACAACAGATGTTTACCTTGTCAGCTCTGGGATTAAATCCAGCAACCTTTCGGTTACTGGCCCAATGCTTTAACCACTAGGCTACCTGCTGCCCCTATGTAATGTCAAGTAGGGCCGTAAATGTTATACACCAATGGTAGCGTCTTGTAATCTTAACTAATTTAAATATGTAAAGCCTCTTAGGGATCAAATTCCATTAACAGGATCGATTTGACAACATCCAGTGAAATGGCAGAGCGCCAAATTCCAATTAAATTACTATAAATATTAAACTTTCATGAAATCACACATGCAATGCACCAAATTACAGCTACACTTGTTGTTAATCCAGCCAACGTGCCAGATTTCAAAAAGGCTTTACTGCGAAAGCAAACCATGCTATTATCTGAGGACAGCACCCCATCAAACAAACACAGACAATCATAATTCAACCCACCAGGCGCGACACGTAACTCAGAAATAACGATATAATTCATGCCTTGCCTTTGACGGGCTTCTTCTGTTGGCACTCCAATATGTCCCATAAACATCACAAATGGTTCTTTTGTTCGATTAATTCTGTCGTTATATATCCAAAATGTCCATTTATTTGGCGCGTTTAATCCAGAAAAACACTAGTTCCAACTCGCGCAACATGACTACAAAATATCTAATAAGTTAACTGTAATCTTTGTCCAAACATTTAAAACAACTTTCCTAATACAACTTTAGGTATTTTTTAACGTAAATAATCAATAACATTTAAGATGGGATAAACTGCGTTCAATAGCGGATACAAACAAAGTGGAGCGAGCTTTCAGGTCACGCGCCTCTAACAAACAGTACACTTCACTCGACCCTTGTTCTGAACTGCCCTACTTCTTTATTACACAAAGGAAAAACATCAACCCATTTCTAAGGATTGTTGACATCCAGTGGAAGCAAGTGCAAGCAAGTGCCTTAGAAATCTAGATCCCCATAGAAAACCCATTGAAAAAAGAGTGACCTCAAAAAAAATACCTGGATGGTTTGTCCTCTGGGTTTCGCCTGCCAAATAAGTTCTGTTATACTCACAGACATCATTCAAACAATTTTAGAAACTTCAGAGTGTTTTCCACCCAGATCTACTAATAATATGCATATCCTAGCTTCTGGGCCCGAGTAACAGGCAGTTTACTTTGGGCACGCTTTTCATCATGACGTGAAAATACCGCCCCCTAGCCTTAAGAAGTTTAAAACCGCCATCACATGTGCACATCATACGGCTTTGTTTACAAACCATAAATAGCTCAAGTAGAACGTGGCAGAACGATACTGGTAACTCAACTTTTCATCTGTGTTGTAACTTATAGCTAGCAAGCTACATACCATCATGCCGGAAAAAACACACTGTGTTGTGACTGGATGCCATAGTGCTAATTTAACATTACACTATTTCCTGAAGAATGAGGACATCCGTAAGCAGTGGCTGATTTTCATTTCGGGTGGACAGGATCATAACACCCGTGTGCAGTGCACATTTAGAGCGAAGTTGCTTTATGAATTGGGGAGAACATTTGATGTGTCTTGCCAGGAAGCTAATCATGAAGATGGATGCTGAACCATCATTGACAGTGGATCAGTTTATCTTGCAAGCACTGACCATAATGTAAGTATGAGTCTGACACGGTGGCTGTAACTGTGGCTACTTCAACGGTATATTTTCTGCAACACAGCTGATTGTCACTATATGGTTTTTGTTCTTCCATCCCTAAGCCCCCTACATTGAGTCTGAGAACTTACAGCAAACAGCTGATATGAAGGAATGTTGTCCACAAAAGGAGTTCTGGTGTGTATAGTATTTGTAATTTACCCCTGAAAATGATATTCTGCCATTCAATTATGTGGGTTGTTGTCTTATATTTGCTGTAGCTTGTGTCATTGGGGCTCTAATGATCTACATTTTAGAAAATTCAACATCTACTCGGTTTGCACATCTTTCCAGGCAACCAACGCAGCAGGAATGCCATGATACAAAATCAGCTTTCCCAAGACAAAGGGGGGATATGCTGTAGAGCCTGTGAAGACAGACCAAAGAAGGGGGATATGCTGTGAAGCCTGTGAAGACAGATCAAGTGAAGACAGACCAAAGAAGGGGGGATATGCTGTGAAGCCTGTGAAGACAGACCAAAGGGGGATATGCTGTAAAGCCTGTGAAGACAGACTAAACAAGGGGGATATGCTGTGAAGCCTGTGAAGACAGATCAAGTGAAGACAGACCAAAGAAGGGGGGATATGCTGTAAAGCCTGTGAAGACAGATCAAGTGAAGACAGACCAAAGAAGGGGGGATATGCTGTGAAGCCTGTGAAGACAGACCAAAGGGGGATATGCTGTGAAGCCTGTGAAGACAGATCAAGTGAAGACAGACCAAAGAAGGGGGGATATGCTGTAAAGCCTGTGAAGACAGATCAAGTGAAGACAGACCAAAGAAGGGGGGATATGCTGTGAAGCCTGTGAAGACAGACCAAAGGGGGATATGCTGTAAAGCCTGTGAAGACAGATCAAGTGAAGACAGACCAAAGAAGGGGGGATATGCTGTAAAGCCTGTGAAGACAGATCAAGTGAAGACAGAAAAAAGAAAGACCAAAGAAGGGGGGATATGCTGTGAAGACAGATCAAGTGAAGACAGAAAAAAGAATGGGGATATGTTGTGAAGCCTGTTAAGACAGACCAAAGAAGGGGGGATATGCTGTAAAGCCTGTGAAGACAGACCAAAGAAGGGGTGATATGCTGTGAAGCCTGTGAAGACAGATCAAGTGATGACAAACCAAAGAAGGGGGGATATGCTGTAAAGCCTGTGAAGACAGACCAAAGAAGGGGGGATATGCTGTGAAGCCTGTGAAGACAGACCCAACCAAAACTGTACGTCATAATTATTCATTTCAAATCAATTGAGCATTTTAGGCACACACAAATTCCAAATACAAACATTGAAAAGTTCACTAAATATTGCATATTTCAAAATAAGTACTTCAAATACACCAGAAAACACATTGTAGAATGAGTAGATCACTACATCAACAAATTGATAACGTCATAACTCAGAACAGTGAATAAAATGAAAATAATTTCACTACCCATTTAACAAACATTTCCCTTTTCAAAACCCTTACATGCTACATAGACAGGCTCCTGGATCTCCTCTTCAGCAAGGTCACCCTTGATCCAGTGCCGTATGTGGGGAAGATGTGCGAGCTGTCCATCCCAGAACCCGTCTGCCCAGTGTGAGAGGCCTGACAAGGAGGAGGCCATACCTGGTTTTGTCTCCAGCTTCAATCTTCGGGGTGACTGAAGTCAAGTGGGTGACTGAAGCCTGCTTGATTGAAGCAGGTTACATGGTCCCCCTCCTCTCCCGATCCCGTCCCATCAATCTCTGTAGTTGGTTGCATTTCCCAAAGTCTAAGTAATTTATATGATATCACATTTTCTTTTACATAGTTTTTTCTAACATTTGGACGGGAGATGAGAGTTACAAATTGTAAGACTCAATGGGGTCCTGTACACTGTAGGGCAGCAGGGTGCCTATATTGCGGCTTATGGCTCTATTTGATTTTTTTTTATGTCAAATGATGTCTCACCATTATTTCTTACCTTTATTTCTCATGAATGTCCATGTTGATCAATATTTCAGATATGCTTGCCTAATGTAAATGAACAAATAAATGTCTGATCAATACATACAATTCTGAACATATTGTCATTTATAATGCTAATGCAGAGGCACCAATCAATTGTCCAGTACACTTATTGTATGCTGTTTTCATGTACATTCCCTTATGTCTAAGCTTCTAGGGGGACTCAGACTTGAATAATTCTGCCGAAGAAGTGTATCAGTGAACAGTATTCTGTAATTAGATACAAAACAATAGAAATGCAATTGTGTATTGCTGCTGTTTGACTCATATCTAACAGTCCATTATCAGCTCTTTTGAGAACATTTTGTAGAGAAAATGGGTTGAGGAATACTATTTAGGGTCAGAATGACATGTGGCCCATTGTTTACCTGGTCATCATTGACATGTGACCCATTGTTTACCTTGTCACCTGGCAACGACCACAAGGATGTTTCAAAGAGCTGTCATTCAAGGCGAGCACATGATATAAACTCCCCGCCCACTCAGCCTGTTCTTTCAGGCTTCCTGATAGTTAGAGATGGGAGAAAGGGTACAATTTCTTCAATTCTGAGCATTTTAATATTGTAAAAATGTTATGGGTGATGTTTCGGTCATTCAAATTTTTACTTGAGAAATCAGACGACTGTGCGGGACCTTTAAAACAGTAAGACAATGCAGTTGGTTGCATGGACAATGCAGAATAGGGTCCTATTGTGTATGGTGGTCCTATAGATCTGGTAAAGAGGTCAATCGAACTTGAACAAAACAATGGAATTGCCATGGAAACGCGTGGGGGAAAGGGCTCATCATTGCCCCCCAGCAAAATTAGCCTACATTTAGGCTATTGTTTGCATGTGTATTTCACACTATGTTGGGGTAAAAATCGGAGTATAATACTTGTATAGATGCCAACCCCAACACGACGCTAAATTGTAATTATTTCGCCTCTATGGCCTATTTATTGCCTTACCTCCCTAATCTTACTACATTTGCACACACTGTACATAGATTTTTCTATTGTGTTATTGACTGTACGTTTGTTAATTCCATGTGCAACTCTGTTAATGTTTGTGTGGCACTGCTTTGCTTTATCTTGGCCAGGTCGCAGTTGTAAATGAGAACTTGTTCTCAGCTGGCCTACCTGGTTAAATAAAGGTGAAATAAAAAAATATGTTAATGTCATCGTTACCAATTAACTGCATTACAGTTAAAAACAACTTGGACTACCACCACCAATTTCTATATGCTAGCTATACAAATCAGTTTATAGCAAAAGTTAGCATTTAGCAGTCACTTTTAAACCTGAAAAGTGACATCTACATGTTATGCAGCAAAAACAGCCAAATATATCCAAATTGGACTTAAGTAACCGCATTGTGGGCCTGTTACAATACATAAATCATTACGGATTTGACCAATATCCACTTTGTTAGATCAGATTTATTGAATGCGCGCCAGTCTGGTCAATCTGAACGTCTGCGTTCCATTGACTCCTTTACCGCATCTATTGCGTATGACCGCTAGGGGGAAATGACGTTCTATCTACTGCAGTCATAGGTTTAAATCTCAAACAGAACACTTGGCCCCTAAGCCCTTTATCGAGTGGCCACTTGCTGTTGTGTTCGATAGAACTCAATTGAGTCCGCAAGTGTTTTGGCCATGAGCATTGAGACGATGCGCACTCGACATCTCAACTGACATTTATCAATATTCCAAAATTCTAAATCCATTCGCAGGCATTGTCTCACACAACCTGTCTTGTGCATGACTCACTCGCTATGAAACATGGGCACTGGGACAGATGCATGCGCTGATAGATAGTGAAAAAGTTGTACAAACAAAACAACATCTCTACTCCTGCACAAAATACACTGCTCAAAAAAATAAAGGGAACACTAAAATAACACATCCTAGATCTGAATGAATGAAATATTCTTATTAAACACTTTTTTCTTTACATAGTTGAATGTGCTGACAACAAAATCACACAAAAATTATCAATGGAAATCAAATGTATCAACCCATGGAGGTCTGGATTTGCAGTCACACTCAAAATGAAAGTGGAAAACCACACTACAGGCTGATCCAACTTTGATGTAATGTCCTTAAAACAAGTCAAAATGAGGCTCAGTAGTGTGTGTGGCCTCCACGTGCCTGTATGACCTCCTCAGGATGGTCTCCTGAGGGATCTCCTCCCAGACCTGGACTAAAGCATCCGCCAACTCCTGGACAGTCTGTGGTGCAACGTGGCGTTGGTGGATGGAGCGAGACATGATGTCCCAGATGTGCTCAATTGGATTCAGGTCTGGGGAACGGGCGGGCCAGTCCATAGCATAAATGCCTTCCTCTTGCAGGAACTGCTGACACACTCCAGCCACATGAGGTCTAGCATTGTCTTGCATTAGGAGGAACCCAGGGCCAACCGCACCAGCATATGGTCTCACAAGGGGTCTGAGGATCTCATCTCGGTACCTAATGGCAGTCAGGCTACCTCTGGTGAGCACATGGAGGGCTGTGCGGCCCCCCAAAGAAATGCCACCCATACCATGACTGACCCACCGCCAAACCGGTCATGCTGGAGGATGTTGCAGGCAGCAGAACGTTCTCCACGGCGTCTCCATACTCTGTCACGTCTGTCACATGTGCTCAGTGTGAACCTGCTTTCATCTGTGAAGAGCACAGGGAGCCAGTGGCGGATTTGCCAATCTTGGTGTTCTCTGGCAAATGCCAAACGTCCTGCACGGTGTTGGGCTATAAGCACAACCCCCACCTGTGGACGTCAGGCCCTCATACCACCCTCATGGAGTCTGTTTCTGACCGTTTGAGCAGACACATGCACATTTGTGGCCTGCTGGAGGTCATTTTGCCTTTGTCTTGCACAAAGGCGGAGGTAGCGGTCCTGCTGCTGGGTTGTTGCCCTCCTACGGCCACCTCCACGTCTCCTGGTGTACTGACTTATCTCCTGGTAGCGGCTTCATGCTCTGGACACTACGCTGACAGACACAGCAAACCTTCTTGCCACAGCTCGCATTGATGTGCCATCCTGGATGAGCTGCACTACCTGAGCCACTTGTGTGGGTTGTAGACTCCGTCTCATGCTACCACTAGAGTGAAAGCACTGCCAGCATTCAAAAGTGACCAAAACATCAGCCAGGAAGCATAGGAACTGAGAAGTGGTCTGTGGTCACCACCTGCAGAACCACTCCTTTATTGGGGGTGTCTTGCTAATTGCCTATAATTTCCACCTGTTGTCTATTCCATTTGCACAACAGCATGTGAAATTTATTGTCAATCAGTGTTGCTTCCTAAGTGGACAGTTTGATTTCACAGAAGTGTGATTGACTTGGAGTTACATCATGTTGTTTAAGTGTTCCCTTTATTTTTTTGAACAGTGTATGTGCAAGTATATCGTCGCTAGTGATTTCATCAACTGATTTAACTTGTTGTAGCCTGCTTGCTGCTCTCTAGCTTCACTGACAAACACAGGGATTGAATGTTAGCTAGCTAGCTAGCAAAGGATGTTGGGAACTGCACTGAGAAACACTGTGTAGCTTGTAGCTTGTCACTTATCTAAGATAGTTTCACAGATTGCTGTTGAAGTTGTTGACATGTTCCCAGCAGTCAGTCCGTAACATTGGGTCAGCTAAAAGCACAGCACACCAGCAGACTCAATAAGGGCAGAGCAGACTGTTCGCGGATGTCACTTGCCTTTCTCTGCCATTTTTCCAACTTAATGACGTACAAAGCACTTTATTACTATACATTTTTTAATTGAACCTTTATTTAACTAGGCAAGTCAGTTAAGAACAAATTCTTATTTACAATGACGGCCAAACCCGGACAACGCTGGGCCAATTGTGCGCCGCCCTATGAGACTTCCAATCACGGCCGGATGTGATACAGCCTGGATTCGAAACAGGGACTGTAGTAAAGCCTCTTGCACTGAGATGCAGTGCCTTAGACCGCTTTGCCACTCCGTGGCAAATCATTTGAAAGATGTATATAGAGATATACTAACATTACAGAATTGTTGCGTTAGGTACAGTATTTGAACAAAAAAAATCCCTTTTTCCCTTTATGATGATGATCGTGACCTGTTAGTGGTAGTTTTGTAATAACAGCACTGTGATAAAAAATATATATAAAATACATTGTTTTTCAGTAAGGGATTAAAAAAATATATATTAAAAAATTATGTAAAAAAATGGTTGATCTTGTTGCGGACCCCTTCGGTACCTTTTATTAATTTTTTTATTTCACCTTTATTTAACCAGGTAGGCAAGTTGAGAACAAGTTCTCATTTACAATTGCGACCTAGCCAAGATATAGCATAGCAGTTCAACACAAACAACAACACAGAGTTACACATGGAGTAAAACAAACATACAGTCAATAATACAAAAAAAAATAAGTCTATATACAATGTGAGCAAATGAGGTGAGATAAGGGAGGTAAAGGCAAAAAAAGGCCATGGTGGCGAAGTAAATACAATATAGCAAGTAAAACACTGGAATGGTAGATTTGCAGTGGAAGAATGTGCAAGGTAGAGATAGAAATAATGGGGTGCAAAGGAGCTAAATAAATAAATAAATATAGTAGGGGTGAGGTAGTTGTTTGGGCTAAATTGTAGATGGGCTACGTACAGGTGCAGTAATCTGTGAGCTCCTCTGACAGCTGGTGCTTAAAGCTAGTGAGGGAGATAAGTGTTTCCAGTTTCAGAGATTTTTGTAGATCGTTCCAGTCATTGGCAGCAGAGAACTGGAAGGAGAGCCGGCCAAAGGAAGAAT
The DNA here is from genome assembly GCF_045791955.1 of Oncorhynchus clarkii lewisi. Taxonomy (NCBI): domain Eukaryota; kingdom Metazoa; phylum Chordata; class Actinopteri; order Salmoniformes; family Salmonidae; genus Oncorhynchus; species Oncorhynchus clarkii. Next base: position 53,305,918 of record NC_092159.1, on the reverse strand, counting down.
TGGTTTTGGGTGTGACCAGAGAGATATACCTGCTGGAGCGCGTGCTACAGGTGGGTGCTGCTATGGTGACCAGCGAGCTGAGATAAGGGGGACTTTACCTAGCAGGGTCTTGTAGATGACCTGGAGTCAGTGGGTTTGGCAATGAGTATGAAGCGAGGGCCAACCAACGAGAGTGTACAGGTCGCAGTGGTGGGTAGTATATGGGGCTTTGGTGACAAAACGGATGGCACTGTGATAGACTGCATCCAATTTATTAAGTAGGGTATTGGAGGCAATTTTGTAAATGACATCGCCGAAGTCGAGGATCGGTAGGATGGTCAGTTTTACTAGGGTATGTTTGGCAGCATGAGTGAAGGATGCTTTGTTGCGAAATAGGAAGCCAATTCTAGATTTAACTTTGGATTGGAGATGTTTCATGTGAGTCTGGAAGGAGAGTTCACAGTCTAACCAGACACCTAGGTATTTGTAGTTGTCCACATATTCTAAGTCAGAACCGTCCAGAGTAGTGATGTTGACGGGCGGGCAGGTGCAGGCAGCGATCGTTTGAAGAGCGTTCATTTAGTTTTACTTGTATTTAAGAGCAATTGGAGGCCACGGAAGGAGTGTTGTATATAAGCTATAAGCTCGTCTGGAGGGTTGTTACACAGTGTCCAAAGAAGGGCCAGAAGTATACAGAATGGTGTCGTCTGCGTAGAGGGGGATCAGAGACTCACCAGCAGCAAGAGCGACATCATTGATGTATACAGAGAAGAGAGTTGGTCCAAGAATTGAACCCTGAAGCACCCCCATAGAGACTGCCAGAGGCCCGGACAACAGGCCCTCCGATTTGACACACTGAACTCTATCAGAGAAGTAGTTGGTGAACCAGGCGAGGCAATCATTTGAGAAACCAAGGCTATCGAGTCTGCCGATGAGGATGTGGTGATTGACAGAGTCAAAAGCCTTGGCCAGGTCAATGGTCGGTAATCTGTTTGTTGACTTGGCTTTCGAAGACCTTAGAAAGGCAGGGTAGGATAGATATAGGTCTGTAGCAGTTTGGGTCAAGAGTATCCCCCCCTTTGAAGAGGGGAATGACCGCAGCTGCTTTCCAATCTTTGGGAATCTTAGACGACACGAAAGAGAGGTTGAACAGGCTAGTAATAGGGGTTGCAACAATTTCGGCAGATAATTTTAGAAAGAAAGGGTCCAGATTGTCTAGCCTGGCTGATTTGTAGGGGCCCAGATTTTGCAGCTCTTTCAGAACATCAGCTGACTTGTTTTGGGGAGAAGGAGAAATGGGGAAGGCTTGGGCGAGTTTCTGTGGGGGGGGGGTGCAGTGCTGTTGACCGGGGCAGGGGTAGCCAGGTGGAAAGCATGACCAGCTGTAGAAAAATGCTTATTGAAATTCTCAATTATAGTGGATTTATCGGTGGTGACAGTGTTTCCTATCCTCAGTGCAGTGGGCAGCTGGGAGGAGGTGTTCGTATTCTCCATGGACTTTACAGTGTCCCAGAACTTTTTTGAGTTTGTGTTGCAGTAAGCAAATTTCTGCTTGAAAAAGCTAGCCTTGGCTTTTCTAACTGCCTGTGTATATTGATTTCTAGCTTCCCTGAAAAGTTGCATATCACGGGGGCTGTTCGATGCTAATGCAGAACGCCATAGGATGTTTTTGTTTTGGTTAAGGGCAGTCAGGTCTGGAGAGAACCAAGTGCTATATCTGTTCCTGGTTCTAAATTTGTGAATGGGGCATGCTTATTTAAGATGGTGAAGAAGGTATTTAAAAAAAATAACCAGGCATCCTCTACTGACGGGATGAGGTCAATATCCTTCCAGGATACCCCGGCCAGGTTGATTAGAAAGGCCTGCTCGCTGAAGAGTTTCAGGGAGCGTTTGATAGTGATGATTGGAGGTCGTTTGACCGCTGACCGATTACAGATGCAGGCAATGAGGCAGTGATCGCTGAGATCTTGGTTGAAAACAGCAGAGGTGTATTTAGAGGGCAAGTTGGTTAGGATGATATCTATGAGGGTGCCTGTGTAGTACCAGGTAGGTTCATTGATAATTTGTTTGAGATTGAGGGCATCAAGCTTAGATTGTGGGATGGCTGGGGTGTTAAGCATGTTCCAGTTTAGGTCGCCTAGCAGCACAATGTAACGATATTCGTAGGTGGACTAAATGGAAAATGTGGCAGCGCCGGAGTGAAGTGCGACTCTGGCAGCGCCGGATTTAAAAGTAGAAGTTCAAATTGTTTGGGTACAGACCTGGATAGTAGGACAAAACTCTGCAGGCTATCTCTGCAGTAGATTGCAACACCGCCCTCTTGGGCCGTTCTATCCTATCTGAAAATGTTGTAATTAGGGATGAAGATTTCAGAATTTTTGGTTGTCTTCCTAAGCCAGGATTCAGACATCCGGGTTGGCAGAGTGTGTTAAAGCAGTGAATAAAACAAACTTAGGGAGGAGGCTTCTAATGTTAACATGCATGAAACCAAGGCTATTACGGTTACAGAATTCATCAAAAGAGAGCACCTGGGAATAGGAGTGGAGCTAGGCACTGCAGGGCCTGGATTCACCTCTACATCACCAGAGGAACAGAGGAGGAGTAGGATAAGGGTACGGCTAAAAGATACCTAGTGGACTCCAGTTTGAGACGCACTGACATAGGCAACTGTGTAGTTCCTGTGTTTACTATAAACAAGTATATTTGTTTATAGCCTACTAGTACAATGAACAGGAACTATAACCTGCTTCACTTATTCCGAGTGTATAGGCCTCTCATATCAAATCTTTAACTACCTGAGCTATGAGCTATGGTCCAGTCTAGCCGGTGTCTCAGTGCTCTATTTTGACCCTGTGATGTCACAGGAGAAGCAGGCAGAGTGTTCTACAGGCAGTGAGAGGCATTTTACTACAGATATTAAAAGAGTTCCAGTGCTATTTTCACCAATCCCCCCAACTCAAGGTGCTTGTCACCAGTGCTATCGGAAAACTCTGTTGCTTCAACACAATACTGATGCATGTTTTTCTGATCTGCCTGTCCCAGTACATTCCAAGAAACACTTTCCTGAATTAATATTTTAAAGGTATGACTGTAACACAAACCTGGTGCAGCCCTGACCCCGCCTGACCTTAATATCAGTGTCTGGCGCACACGCACACACACACACACACACACACACACACACACACACACACACACACACACACACACACACACACACACACACACACACACACACACACACACACACACACACACACACACACACACACAAACACACACACACACACACACACACACACACACACACACACACACACACACATCTTAACCTCAGTCTTCAAATCAAATGTTATTTGTAAAATACTTTGTTAACAACAGGTGTAGACTAACTGTGAAATGCTTAGTTACAGGTCCTTTTCCAACAATGCAGAAAGAAAGAAAAAGTAGTAATAAATACACAATGAGTAAGGATAACTTGGCTATGTACACGGGGTACCAGTACAGAGTGGATGTGCAGGGGTACGAGGTCATTGAGGTAGATGTGTACATCTACTGTAACTAGGAATAAAGTGACAGATAGTAAACAGTAGCAGCAACGTATGTGATGTGTCAAAACAGTTAGTGCAAAAAGGGTCAATGCAGTTCATAGTTCATAAAAATAGTTCATAAAATAGCTACCCAGACTAACTATTTATTGCTTGTGGGTAGAAGCTGTTCAGGGTCCTGTTGGTTCCAGACTTGGTGCATCAGTACCACTTTCCACGCGGTAGCAGAGAGAACAGTCTATGACGGTTGGCTGGAGTCTTTCTTTTACAGTCCTCCTCTGACACCGCCGGGTATAGAGGTCCTGGATGGCAGGGAGCTCGGCCCCAGTGATGTACTGCAAGCGGTGATACAGCCAGTCAAGATGCTCTAAGTGGTGCAGCTGTAGAACCTTTTGAGGATCTGACTGCCCATGCCAAATCTTTTCAGCCTCCTGAGGGGGAAGAGGCATAGTCGTGCCCTCTTCACGACTGTGTTGCTGTGTGTGGACCACGATCCTTAGTGACGTGGACACCGAACTTGCAGCATTCAACCCTGTCGATGTGACCCGGGCGTGCTCGGCCCTCCGTTTGTCTTGCTGACATTGAGGGAGAGGTTGTTGTCTTGGCACCACACTCCCACCACACTGACCTCCTCCCTATAGGCTGTCTCATTGTCGTTGGTGATCAGGCGATTGTGGGGATCAGGCGTTGGGGATCACCGTCATGTCGTCGGGAAACTTAATGAGGGTGTGGGAGTCGTGAGTGGACATGCAGTCGTGGGTGAACAGGGAGTGGTGGATGTGTTGTTGCCTACCCTCACCACCTGGGGGCGGCCCTTCAGGAAGTCCAGGATCCAATTGCAGAGGCAGGTGTTCAGTCCCAGGGTCCTTAGCTTAGTGATGAGCTTGGAGTGCACTATGGTGTTGAAGGCTGAGCTGTAGTCAGTTTATAGCATTCTCACATAGGTGTTCTTATTGTCCAGGTGGGAAAGGGCAGTGTGGAGTGCAATAGAGAGTACCTGAGCTGTGGATCTGTTGAGGCGGTATACGGATTGGAGTGGGTCCAAGGTGTCTGGGATGGTGGTGTTAATGTGAGACATGACCAGCCTTTCAAAGCATTTTATGGCTACAGATGTGAGTGCTTCGGAGCGATAGTAATTTAGACAGGTTACAATGGCGTTCCTGGGCACAGGGACTATGGGAGTCCACTTGAAACATGTAGGTATTACAGACTGGGTCAGGGAGAGGTTGAAAATGTCAGTGGAGACGCTTGCCAGCTGGTCAGCCCATGCTCTGAGCACGTGTCCTGGTAATCCGTCTGGCCCTGCGGCCTTGTGAATGTTAACCTGTTTAAAGGTCTTACTCACATTGGCTACAGAGAGTGTGATCACACAGTCATCCGGAACAGCTGGTACACTCATGCGTAGTTCAGTGTTGCTTGCCTCGAAGCGAGCATAGTTAGCTAGTCTGGTAGGCTTGATTCGCTGGGTTTTGTACTAGGATTAGAACTTATCCCAACCAGAAGCCATGGATTACAGTCAACATCTGCACTGAGCTAAAGGCTAGAGCTGCCGCTTTCAAGGAGCGGGACACTAATCATGATGCGTATAAGAAATCCCGCTACGCCCTCCGATGAACCATCAAACAGGCAAGGCGTCAAAACAGGACTATGTACTTACTGTCACTGTGGGGAAAATGTTGTCGATGCACTCATTAATGAAGCCGGTGGCTGATGTGGTAAACTCCTCAATGCCATCAAATGAATCTCCGGACATAATTCAGTCTGTGCTAGCGAAACAGTCCTTTAGCTTAAACTGTCATCACCAGGGATTTGGGATACTACTGTGTCACTGCGCGTCTGCACAATGTCATGAGTTCAACTCAGCCTGGCTGGCAGAATGGCTGGATTTATGACTCCTGAAGTCATCCCTTTTGCAGGACATTTTCCATTCAGTCCAGATAATATGGTTATGATAGTAGTTGACAATTGGGGATTTCTCTTCACATAAAATTCTATGCACCTTGCATCTGTGGTGTGCATAAACCGATTAGAAAAGTCCCCACAGAGCCCAGTAGAGCCACAGAGCCCAGTAGAGCCACAGAGCCCAGTAGAGCCACATAGCCCAGTAGAGCCACATAGCCCAGTAGAGCCACATAGCCCAGTAGAGCAAGGGAGCCTCGCCCTGGATTCAAGGGGTGTGCTCTGAGAACGTAAACTGGAGCACAGGATGGTCGGCGTATGAGTCCAAATCAAAGTATGCAAAACGAAGCACAGAGGTCACTTCTCGAATACGTACTCTGTTTGTACATCCTTTGAAGTATGCCTCGATGCAAGCTTCAATGCAAAGTATGCACAGAAATATGATGCAACCACGTAAAAAATGATGCAACATTTCTTGAAATCAATGGCGCTGTTATTTGAGCTAAAGAGAGAGAAAATAAACATGAACATTTTGTAATTATGTCATGGTGTAATTGTGGCCCAAATATATTTTGGCTGGTAAAAACATTTGAGTGGCTGGTAGATTTTTCCATCTACGCCTGACCCTTTCCTACCACACCGACTGGACTTTCATGGACGGCAGTGGCACATACAGTGCCTTCAGAAAGTATTCACAATCCTTGACTTTTTCAGCCTGAATTTAAAATGGATGAAATTGAGATTTTGTGTCACTGGCCTACATACAATACCCTATAATGTCAAAGTGGAATCATGTTCTTTGACATTTTTACCAATTTCTTAAAAATGAAAAGCTGAAATGTCTTGAGTCAATAAGTATTCAACCCCTTTGTTATGGCAAGCCTAAATAAGTTCAGTTGTAAAAATGTGCCTAACAAGTCACATAATAAGTTGCATGGACTTAGTCTGTATGCAAAAATAGTGTTTAACATGATTTTTGAATGATTAGCTCATCTCTATACCCCATACACACAATTATCTCTAAGGTCCCTCAGTCGAGCAGTGACTTTCAAACATTGATTCAACCACAAGACCAGGGAGGTTATACAATGCCTCGCAAAGGGCACCTATTGGTAGAAGGGTAAAAAAAAACAGATATTGAATAACCCTTTGAGCATAGTGAAGTTATTAATTAGACTTTGGGTGGTGTATCAATACACACAGTCACTACATAGATACAGGCGTCCTTCCTAACTTAGTTGCTGAGAGGAAGGAAACCGCTCAGGGATTTCACCATGAGGCAAATGGTGATTTAAAAAAAGTTACAGAGTGTAATGGCTTTGACAGGTGTAAACTGAGGATGGATCAACAACATTGTAGTTACTCTACAATACTAACCTAAATTACAGAGTGAAAAGAAGGAAGCCTGTACAGAATAAAAATATAACAAAACATGCATCCTTTTTGAAATAAGGCACTAAAGTAAAACTGCAAAGAAATTGGCAAAGAAATCAACTTTATGCCCTGAATACAAAGCATTAGGTTTGGGGCAAATCCAACACAACACATAACTGAGTAGCACTCTTCACATTTTCAAGCATGGTGGTGGCTGCATTATGTTATGGGAATGCTTGTCATCGGCAAGGACTAGGGAGTTCTGAAACGGAATAGAGCCCTTACAAATACACATCGACTGGGATATTCTGTAATGATGGCAGTGATCACTGTGCAATTGCTTGTGTTAGAAATACAAAAATGACCAAAGCCAAACCCTGTTATATTTTTAAAATACATTTTAGACAGCTTGATGAGCAAGCAATCTTACATGATCTGTACCATAATATTGACAGAGTAAGTCTGTTTCCCGATGTTGACACTGCCTGGGACTATTTTTATATGAAATTTGTGTAGATTTGTGATAAGCATGCCCCTGGGAAGAAGTTTAGAATCAGTGGAAGGGACAGTCCCTGGTTTTCAGATAACTTGGCAGAATTAATTAGAAAGAGAAACATCTCTTGGGCTCAAGCTAGACATACAAGTGCTCCTGTTGACTGGGCCTCCTTCAGAGTGCTAAGAAACAAATTCACAGGATTGATCAGGAATTCCATATCATATTACTATCTAAATGCAGTCACAGAGAAGTTCTGGAAGCTAATCAAATCAGTGTCAGGTTCTAATGTATCCTCTGGCCTTCCTGACCATTTAATGATGGATTCTAATGAAGTGAAGGATAAAGCCCATATTGTAGCGGTTTTAACAAGCACTTCATATCTGCTGGTTCAGTTTTTGATAATGGTGGGCCCAGGCCTTTAATGTAAGCTCTGTTACAGTCAACTATGATACAGGCCCTCATGTCAACCATTTTAACTTTGAGCCTGTTTCTTATGCTGAGGCCTATAAAAGCACTAAAGACAATAGACACTACAAAGTCTGCAGGTCCAGACAACTTGGACCCCTACCTCTTAAAGATAGCAGCTGGTATTATTACTGAACCTGTGGATCACATTTTCAACTTGAGTCTCTTGACCAATTACATACCCAGCATTTGGAAATCAGCTTATGTCCTCCCACTGCTAACGAGTGGAGATCCCTCAGATGCTAAAAACTATGGTCCTATCTCTAAACTCCCTATCCTGGCCAAAGTCTATGAATCCCTAGTGAACTCACAGTTAAAAAAACATCTTAATTGAAAAGAACATACTGAGCAGTGTTCAGTCTGGCTTTAAATCAGGACACAGCATCACAACTGCAGCTATGGCAGTGGCAAATTACATCATTAATGGACTTGATAAAAAGCCACATTGTGCTGATCTGTTTGTGGATTTCTCAAAGGCCTTTGATTTAGTTGACCATGAATTGTTGCTAGATAGACTCAGAAACATTGATCTCAGTGAAGTGGCAGTAAATTGGTTTAGGAACTATCTTTCTGACAGAACACAATGTGAATATACCAACAATCACAAGTCTAGCTTTCTTGAGATTAATAGAGGTGTGCCCCAGGGTTCCATTTTAGCTCCTGTGTTGTTCTGAATTTGTATTAATGATTTGGGAAATGGGATGCAACCAGCAAAGTTACATCTATATGCAGATGATACAGTTATATATTCATGTGCTCCTTCTCTGGTTCAGGCTGTTGAAGAGCTCCAGACTGCTTTTCAGCCACTGCAGGCCTCCCTTTATGGTCTCAAACTGGTCTTGAATATACAAACAACTAAATTCATGACCTTTACCAGAGCTAGAACTCTGCCAGAGAACATTAGCATTGTCACATTTGGTGGCTTATCCGTTGAAAAAGTGTCATCCTACAAACATATTTGGTTGGATGACAAGTTGTCCTTTAAAGTTCATGTGGATAATCTTGTGACAAAGATTAAATTGTAATTGTGTTTTTATTTAAGCTTGTTCATGCCACTTTTCTCTTTGTAATTGATTATGGTGAATTGTTGTATATGCATGCAAGCTCCTCCGTCTTACAGAGACTGGACTCTGTTGATCATGCATCCTTGTGCTTTATTACAAATTCCAAGTCACTCATTCACCATTGCACATTGTACCAAATGCTTTTATTAGGCTGGATCATGTTGTTGTATTGTTGTATGTGTTAATTCTGTAATGTATTGATTGTTGCTGCCTTCTTGGCCAGGTCTCCCTTGAAAAAGAGACTCTGGGTCTCAATGGGCTTTTCCTGGTTAAATAAAGGTTAAATCAAATTTTAAAAAGAGCTAAGCACAGGCAGAATCCTAAAGGAAAACCTGGTTCAGTCTACTTTCCAACAGACACTGGGAGGTAAATTCACCTTTTAGCGGAACAATAGCTTAAAACACAAAGCCAAACATGCACTGAAGTTGCTAATTAAGACAACATTGAATGTCTGTGAATGACTTAGTTACAGTTTTGACTTAAATCGGCTTGAAAATCTATAGCAAATATTGTACAATCCAGGTGTGTAAAGCTCTTAGAGACTTTCTCAGAAAGACTCACAGCTGTAATCCCTGCCAAAGGTGATTCTAACATGCATTGATTCAGGGGTGTGTTTTTACTTTGTCATTATGGGGTATTGTATGTAGATATGTGAAAGAAAACAATCCATTTAATCCATTTTGAATTCAGGCTGTAACACAACAAAATAAGTCAAGGGTACTTTCTGAAGGCACTGTAGGTGATAGTGCACTTGCTTTAAGTAACACTCACACAGAAGCACACAGATAGCACTCCTCAGGTTACAGCTAATCAGTCATTTAGGTTAGCATAAAGGAAATTAGCTTAGGAGATCACTCCACCACACTCAGTAGTTTAGTTTAGCATCGCTCCTTTCACATAGCATCATCCCTCCCCAGCCATGCAGCAGATTAGTTTAGCATTATCTCCACACTCAAATAGTAGGCTAGTTTAGCTAAGCATCATCACCCACAGCTGTGCTTGTCCTTCAAATCTCCTCTGGGAGTTTTCAGACACCACAGGCAATATCCCTCTAGACCAGGATGTATTTGTCTGGGAATGCTTAAATAGACTTTGCTCTGATTATATTTGTGTCATGGAGGAGCGGGGCAATTCAAAGGCATACTTAAAGTTATGCTTGTCATGTGTTATACAGACAGCTTCCATCAGCTACACTTACAGTTACAATTCAAGCATTTATACCTAACAGAAAGTTGAAATGGTGAGGATAAGTGGCAAGATAAGCAAGGATATTCTCATTTGAATTTCATGACAATATGCAAATCCTCCCCGCTATCTCATTAACAATGTCAAGGATTATGTGGATTCTTGAACTGCTTATTCATCGTGGATGTATTCATTAAAAATACAAGACGGACAGACTCAGAAAGAACCCCTTGATAGGCTCAGACAAGATTCTGAAAACGTTGCTTCCAAGATTGAGCAAATCTCTACTATTCTCTCGCTCTTTCTCACTCTTGTTCTCACTCTATTTTCTCTCTCTCTCTCACTCTCTCACTCTCTCTCTCTCTTTCTTCCTTTCTTCCTCTCCTTGTTTGAGAAGCACTAGAGAGGATGAATATAGAACAGTTCTGCTGATTGTTTTATGTTTGCAGGTTATGACCTTGTAAAATAATGATATGCTTTGTTGTCATTTCTCACGCACTCCTTCCTGCTTCTTCCCTTCACTCCCTCCATTTACCTCTCACCCCCTCAAACTATCACCTTACCCTAAATCTCACCCCTGGCCCCAACCCACCCCACACTTTTTCACCTTGTCACATCCCCCTCAACCTCTCTCTCACCCCCTGTCCCCTACACTGTTTGACCCTTCACCCCCTCCCTATCTGCTATTTTTACCCCTCTTCTCAACCCAATCCTACTCCTGCAGATAGTGCGTGAGAGTGACACCAACCATGATGGCTTGCTTGACTTTGAGGAGTTCTCTCAGTACCTGTGGGCCCACGAGAAGGAACTGCGGCTCATGTTCCACACACTGGACCGCAACCATGACGGTCGGCATGGCCACCTCACTCACACACGCACATTTAGCAGACATTCTTATCCAGAGCGACTTACAGTTAATGCATTCACACACACAGAAAATAAGTATTTAAATAACATTATAAACTGGGTGGTTCGGGGGCTTGAATGCTGATTGGCTGACCGCCGTGGTATATCAGACTGTATACCACGGCTATGACAAAACATATATTTTTACTGCTCTAATTAAGTTGGTAACCAGTTTAAAATAGCAGTAAGGCACCTCGGGGGTTTGTGGTATATGGTCAATATACCACAGCCCTTAGCCGTGGTATGTTGGCCATGTACCACACCCCCTCAAGCCTTATTGCTTAGATAATCATGTATTTGAACCCAAGTCTGATCTAAACACACATAAGTAGACACATGTAGGAGGGCCATTTGGATACAATGTCCTTTCACTCGCAAAACACTGTTTAAATTGTTCATACATGCACAGAGCATTCTATGTCACATTGCACTGGTATGGTAATTTATCTGAATGTGTGGTATGACTGCATGAATGGTATTTAGTATCATACCACATTAATGCATGTAGTTCACAAAGTAGCCACACACACACATCACTGTGCTCTAACTGTACTGTATGCCTGTAGGTACATATTGCATATTGTGGGCACTGATGGGATTCACTGTTTATGCAGGGCGCATTGATGTCGGGGAGATTCAACAATCGCTGCACAACCTGGGACTGGAGGTGTCCACAGAACACGCCATCAAAATACTGCAGAGGTGTGTGTGTGTGTGTGTGTGTGTGTGTGTGTGTGTGTGTGTGTGTGTGTGTGTGTGTGTGTGTGTGTGTGTGTGTGTGCGTGCGTGTTGACACTGCTCTGTGTGTTCTCTCAGTATGGACAGGGACGGCACCATGACTATCAACTGGAGTGAGTGGCGAGATCACTTCCTGTTTAACCCTCTTCACAACATGGAGGGCATCGCCCACTACTGGAAACACTCTCTGGTCAGTCAGTACTGCCTATCTATGCCTTCTATCTCTACACTCTCTAGTTTAGATCTTTGCTTGACATGAAGTAGCACAGATAGCATTACATGGAATTTTCAATTATTGATGTAATAAAATGTAATTACATATTAACTATAGAAACTAAAATTTTTACTCTGTAATTACATTTTATGTTATAGTTTACACAGTTTAAATTGTTTCTGATGCTTTATCCAGGAATTTTAGTTTGGTAACCTTAGAGAAGGGTTCATGTAATTTACATTTGGTGAATACAGATAGTTCTGGATGTCAATCAAGTTTATTGATTGGCATCTCTGTGATTTCTCAGATGTTTGACATCGGAGAGCACATGACAGTGCCGCCAGAGTTTTCCCAACAAGAGCGCCAGTCGGGGGTAGTGTGGAGGCAGCTGGTTGCCGGGGCGATGGCAGGGGCGGTGTCACGTACAGGAACCGCCCCCCTCGACCGTCTCAAGGTCTTCCTACAGGTGAAGGGTTACTGTTGTGTTTACTACAGACTCAGAGGTTAGAGGTCAGTGCAGTGCTGATTAGTAGAATTAGGTGTGCTAGAGCAGGGCTGGAACAAAATCCTGCACATCCAGTAGCTCTCCAGGAGGAGGGTTAGCCACCCCTGATGTACAGAATGTTATTAGAGTTACTGACAATGCTGTCTCTCTAGGTGCATGGCTCCAGCTCTAGGGGGATCAACCTGTGGACGGGGCTGAGGGGGATGGTCCAGGAGGGGGGTGTACGAGCCCTCTGGAGGGGCAACGGCATCAACGTCCTCAAAATAGCCCCAGAGTCTGCCATTAAGTTCATGGCCTACGAACAGGTGAAGGAATAGGACTGTACGCACCTGTACACAAATGTGGGTGTAAGAGGCCCCAGAGGTTGATTTGGATTTATTATGGACCAATGTAAGGAGAACACTGATACACATCTGTAAATAAGTTCTGGTGTATGGAGTAGTCATTAGTGAAGCATAGGAATGAAGGAGTCACACACCCACACTGAGGTGTGAAATGTTGCTCACACACACACTCTGTTTCTCACCCTGTCAGACACGCCCTGTGTCTCTACGTGTTGTGTCTCTGACTCTCCTCCTCCACCCCAGTGTGACTCACGTATTCCCCCCTCACCCCCAACTCCCCCAATCTACACCTCCCCCTCACTATGTATCCCTGCCTATCCCACCTCCCACAATCTATCCCTCTCACCCCTTAATCCCTGTATATCCCTGACTCTCTTCCACCTGCCTGTCTCTCCTATCCCCCCTTTCTCCCCTGACTCCTCCATCTTAGATCAAGTGGTTGATCCGGGGCAGAAATGAAGCGGGTACTCTGCGGGTGCAGGAGAGGTTCATCGCTGGCTCTCTGGCTGGAGCCACTGCACAGACCATCATCTACCCTATGGAGGTGAGCGAGGGGAGACAGACCGACAGAAAGATAGACAGACTTTTTATTGAATATAGAAACACAGGACTTTTCTCTCATTTTCCTTCTCTTCCTTGCACACCCTCTCTCTTTCCCCTTTCTCCTCCCTCTCTCACTTCCCAGGTGCTGAAGACTCGTCTGACCCTGAGGAAGACTGGCCAGTACTCTGGCATTGTAGACTGTGCCCGTCAGATCCTGAGGAAGGAGGGGGTGCGAGCCTTCTACAGGGGCTACGTGCCCAACACACTTGGCATCATACCGTATGCTGGCATTGACCTGGCCGTCTACGAGGTGTGTGTGAGAAAGTGTGTGTGTGTGTGAGAGAGAGAGTAGGGCTGTCCCTGAAAAAAAACACAAAAAAACATCTTGGTTGACCGTCTTTGAAATGTATAAACATATAATTTTCCATATATAGACACACCTTTATATGTTTTAATAAAATCAACTATATGCACTGAGCTTGTCTGATGCTTTAAGCACACTGCTTGATGAAATAATTAAGACACACAAATGACTCAAGAGGGAGCCAGAGATCAAGATAACCAGAAGAAAAAAATCTGTTCTCGACCCTCCTCCTCCCGCTGCTGCTAGCCTTCGTAGATTCTGCCGGTACGCTCCTGAAGTTGCCGGAAATAGGATAGAGTGATGGACTGTGCCATCCCCATGGCCTCCTCAATGTTTTAGTCCACTGAGACAGGCACGAGTCAGACAAGTGTCTTGTCTGACATAAAAAAAATACATGTCAACCAAGAGCCTATCGACCAAGCAATTGACCAGTCAACTAAATGTGTGTGTGTGTGTGTGTGTGTGTGTGTGTGTGTGTGTGTGTGTGTGTGTGTGTGTGTGTGTGTGTGTGTGTGTGTGTGTGTGTGTGTGTGTGTGTGTGTATTTGTCTGCCTGCCAACTGTGTTTGATGTTTTCTGGGAAAGCTAAACCTCATCACTGGCCCTGTCCCTTGTACTCAAGTAAAATGCCAGTCAGTATGTATGCTGCTGTTACTGTTGCCCAGCTCTCTCGTAAAAATGACTTTTATGTGTTTAAGTGAACTTTGAGTTTTACTTTTACTAGCAGTCAATGAGCCGTGGTTCTCTCTACTATGTCCTCATTTTTTTTAACACAATAAAATATCGGTCAAATTAACAATGTAGCTTCTCTATCCCTTCTCTTATTCCTCTCTCATTTCTACTCTCACCCCTCCTCTTTCTCCTCTCTATTTTCTCTCTTTTTATTATTTCCTTCTCTTTTCTCTCCCCTCTTCTCTCTTGTCCCCTCCCCCTTTCCATCTCAGACTCTGAAGAATGCCTGGCTCCAGCGGTACAGTAAGGGCTCTGCTGACCCGGGGGTGTTGGTACTGCTGGGCTGTGGTACTGTGTCTAGTACCTGTGGACAACTGGCCTCCTACCCCCTGGCTCTCATTAGAACACGTATGCAGGCCCAGGGTGAGACTGGTGTACAACTGAACTGCAATTATACCTTCTACCTTATTACATAACATAGATGATATTACATAGATAATATAGATTCTATTACATTCTATAACATAATCTATAACAAATGAATTACTACCTACTATGTCAACCTATTACCATATATCTACAGTGCCTTCGGAAAGTATTCAGACCCCTTGACTTTATCCACATTTTGTTACGTTACAACTTTCTAAAATGGATTTAATAAAAAATTATCTTCCGCAATCTACACACAGTACCCCATAATGACAAAGCAAAAACAGGTTGTTAGACATTTTAGCACATTTATTAAAAATTAAAAACAGAAATACCTTATTTACATAAGTATACAGACCCTTTGCTATGAGACTCGATGTTGAGCTCAGGGGCATCATGTTTCCATTGATCATCCTTGAGATGTTTCTACAACTTGATTGGTCCACCTGTGGGAAATTCAATTGATTGGACATGATTTGGAAAGGAACACACCTGTCTATATAAGATCCCACAGTTGACAGTGCATGTCAGAGCAAAAATCAAGTAGATTGGCCAGATGGAAGCACATCAGTAAAAGGCACATGACTTGGAGTTTGCCAAAAGGCACCGAAAGACTCTCAGACCATGAGAAACAAGATTCTCTAGTCTGATGAAACCGAGATTGAACTCTTTGGCCTGAATGCCAAGCGTCATGTCTGGAGGAAACCTGACACCATCTATACGGTGAAGCATGGTGGTGGCAGCATCATGCTGTGGGGATGTTTTTCAGCTACAGGGACTGGGAGACTAGTCAGGATTGAGGCAAAGACTAACAGAGCCACGTACCGAAAAATCCTTTTTTTTGTTCTCCCCAATTTCGTGGTATACAATTGTTTTTAGTAGCTACTATCTTGTCTCATCGCTACAACTCCCGTACGGGCTCGGGATAGACGAAGGTTGAAAGTCATGCGTCCTCCGATACACAACCCAACAAAGCCGCATTGCATCTTAACACAGTGCGCATCCAACCCGGAAGCCAGCCGCACCAATGTGTTGGAGGAAACACTGTGCACCTGGCAACTGTGGTTAGCGCGCACTGCGCCCGGCCCGCCACAGGAGTCGCTGGTGCGCGATGAGACAAGGATATCCCTACCGGCCAACCCCTCCCTAACCCGGACGACGCTAGGCCAATTGTGCGTCGCCGGTTACGACAGAGCCTGGGCGCGAAACCAGAGTCTCTGGTGGCACAGCTGGCGCTGCAGTACAGCGCCCTTAACCACTGTGCCACCCGGGAGGCCCACCGAGAGATCCTTGATGAAAACCTGCTCCAGAGCACTCAGGACCTCAGACTGGGACAAAAGTTTACCTTCTTACAGGACAACGACCCTAAGCACACAGCCAAGACAATGCAGGAGTGGCTTCTGAATGTCCTTGAGTGGCCCAGCCAGAGCCCGGACTTTAACCCGATCTAACATCTCTGGAGATACCTGAAAATCGCTGTTTAGCAAAGCTCCCCATCCAACCTGACAGAGCTTGAGAGCATCTGCAGAGAAGAATGAGAGAAACTCCCCAAATACAGGTTTACCAAACTTGTAGCGTCATACCCAAGAAGACATAATACTGTAATCGCTGCCAAAGGTGCTTCAACAAAGTACTGAGTAAAGGGTCTGAATACTTATTTCAGTTTTTTATTTGTATAAATTAGCAACAATTTCTAAAAACCTGTTTTTGCTTTGTCATTATGGACTATTGTGTGTAGATTGATGAGGGAAAAAAACAATTTAATCAATTTGAGAATAAGGCTGTAACGTAACAAATGTGAAAAAAGTCAAGGGGTCTGAATACTTTCCGAAGGCACTGTATTACTGTTCGGGCTATCCAAACAGAGATGAATGCATTCAGTTGTACAACTGACTAGGTATCCCCCTTTCCCCTATCTATTAATAGCTATCTAACGGATATAACTGAACTGAACAACAGACGTTTTCGCTGTCTTTCCCTCTTTCCAACAGCCTCCACTGAGGGCGGGCCCAAGCTGTCCATGGTCGATCAGTTCAAGCACATCATATTACATGACGGGGTACCTGGGCTCTACCGCGGCATCGCCCCCAACTTCCTGAAGGTTATTCCTGCTGTCAGCATCTCGTACGTGGTATACGAACACATGAAGAAGGCTCTGGGAGTGAAATCGTAAAGAGAGGAAGTGAGAGGCAGAAGAAAGAGAGGTATATAGAGTGCAGCTCTTGGATTTCAAGATGGAGAGGAAGACAGCAGAGGATTGAGGGATAGAAGACAGATAGTCCACCCTTTTCATACACATTCAGAAAAGAGAGCTGATCTCGGCAGAATCTGGGCCATTCTTCCTCTTTGTTTATGAGCTGTAACCCCCATTATAGTCACATCTCCACAATAAGTCTGTGTGTTGCCCTCCAACCAAACACAGTGAAGCACACAGTACAGTTTGTATACCTATATGTAGGCACTTATCTAAGGTCAGTTTCATGTTTTGTGAATATAAAGTGATCTTCCTCCAATGACCTTGACATGTACTGTATATTCGCTCTTTACTACACAGCAGAATGTGTGGGGTTGTTCCACAGTGTGCTGTTGCTAAAACACTACCAAGCCAAAGTACCCTACTCTTTATTTCAATATCTCAAAAGAGATTAGAATTGGATTACATGCACTATGTTTGTCTTCAGTTGCTATTCTCAAAAACGTACATTCTAATGGGGGAGTTTCTAAAGTTCTTAAACGAGGAAACTTTGACATTTACATGATGTACTGTATATTGATACAGTATGTATTTTGTAAGGGATAGATTCTGAACACATTTGCCAGAGATACTTATACAGGGTCTTATACAGAGCTGTTCCTCCGACCTAGTCCATGAATGACTTTGCACTTTTTAGAAAGGGAATGTTTCTCCCCTTTTTCAAGTGGCTCTCAGTCAGGTCCAAAATTATTGGCACCCTTGATAAAGATGAGCAAAACACACTAAATAATGCACATTTTGAGCTATATTGTCTGCTCCAAAGAAATTTAACATGATATAATTTTATACTAAGACAATAACTCAGAGAAAGAGATTTTGTTGAAAGCTAGAATCCTTAACAAAGTGGTCAACCAAACACTTTTTTGGTAAAAATCTGAGGGAAGGGCCTGGAGAAATGTAACCATAACGGCACTGAGCCTTTTTCTCAAATGTTTTATGAGATTGGAGAACACATTGGGAGGGATCTTAGACCATTCCTCCATACCACTGGTTTTCAATGGGGTTCATGTCTGGAGACTGAGATGGACATTGCAAAATGTTGATTTTGTGGTCAATTAACCATTTATTTGTGGCTTTTGATGTGTGCTTGGTGTTATCGTCTTGCTGGAAGATCCACTTGCAGCTAGGTTTCAGCCTCCTGGCAGAGGCAACCATGTTTTTGGCTAAAATGTCCTGGTACTGAGTATAATTCATGATGTCGTTAACAAGGGCCCCAGGACCATTGGTAGCAACATTGCCCCATAACATGAAATATCCACCACCATATTTTACAGTAGGTATGTGGTTATTTTCTGCATATGCATTCTTTCTTTCCACGCATAATCCAGCACTGGTGTGCATGGTTAAAGAGTTATATTTTCATGTCGTCCAACAAATGTAAACGCCTGGAGTTTGTTAAATGGCATTGGCACTTGGATTTGAACCAGTGCTATGGTCAGATGAACATAGAGATCTTTGGCCATGCACACCAGTGGTGGGTTTTGCATTGAAAGAAATATGCATATGCAGAAAATAACCCCATACCTACTTTAAAATGTGGTAGTGGGTCTTTCATTTTATGGGGCTATTTTGCTTCTGCTGGTCCTGGGGGATTCACACTCCCTGGCCTCAAAATCAGGATTATTGCCAGTTGTCTTGTCCTGGTAGTTAATAGATCAATAGCTCACCCACCTGTTTTCCTAGGTCTGAATCAGTCCCTGATTAGCAGTGGTGGAAAAATTACCCAATTTTCATACTTGAGTAAAAGTAAAGTGAAAGTCACCCAGTAAAATACTACTTGAGTAGTATTTGTTTTGAAATCTACTTAAGTATCAAAAGTAAATGTAATTGCTAAAATATAGTACTTAAGTATTAAAATTAAAGTATAAATAATTTTAAATTCCTTATATAAAGCAAATCAGACAGCGTCATCTTCCTTCTTTTTTTAATAAATAGCCAGGGGCATGCTCCAACACTCAGACATCATTTCCAAACAAAGCATGTTTTTAGTGAGTCCACCAGATCAGAGGCAGTAGGGATATTCTCTTGATAAGTGTGTGAATTAGACAATTTTCCTGTCCTGCTTTTGTGTTTCAGGGAAAATGTATGGAGTAAAAAGTACATAACTTTCTTTAGAAATGTAGTGAAGTAAAATTAAAAGTTGTAAAAAAATATAAATAGTCAAGTAAAGTAAAGATACCCCAAAACACTACTTAAGTAGTACTTGCAAGTATTTTTCCTTAATAACTTTACACCACTGCTGATTAGAAAGAAAGTTACCCATCTATGATGGGCTCCCGTGTGGCGCAGCGGTCTAAGGCACAGCATCTCAGTGCTGGAGGTGTTACTACAGACCATGGTTCGATTGGGCGGCGCACAATTGGCCCAGCGTCATCCGGGTTTGGCCGGGGTAGGCCGTCATTGTAAATAAGAATTTGTTCTTAACGGTCTTGCCTAGTTAAGTAAATACATTTGTGTCATAATCAGGAATTCCATGCTCTTGGTGGAAGTAAATGTGCTGTAGGTTATCTCCCAGTCTGGAGTGCATGCTTAGTCCATGTTCTGTGTAGAATGGCTCCTGCATCATGTGTGGTAGTTAGATAAAGATCAGACCTGAAAGAATGGGCTCAGTTTGAGGCTTGGCCAACCCAGATTTGTTGTGGATATTAAGAAAGTATGTTTGTCCTCTATGACACCATTGTGTTGTGTATTTATTTAGTAGGTTTTGCACTACAGTAGTTTGTTTCCTAACTAACTCCTCACTATAGTGTGGACCTCATAATAGCGTATACTGAAAGCAGCAGGATGAATTGTCCAGAAGGTATCTGACAGTGCCGCAAACCTTTCCATGACACCCTAATGCAAACATCGGGGAAACCAATTACTCTATAGGCTGGATGAATGCTCCACGGAGATCTTAATTGGTTCTAGAATTATATGAATAGTAACCAATTTTATGGGATTCTACATGTAATTCTATGAAATGCACATCATCATCATTATAATTTCATAGCCCAGGCACAATTAACTTTTACTGTAGTTTAATTTAGGTTTAGAATGAGAAAGTAGTTACCTTTAATTCTATGGTAAGTTATGTGATTAATAAAAACATTCTACCCATACTCTGCACTCGTTGTATTGGGATACAGTAATGGTCTCTGATGGATGTCAATAGGTTTAAATTAGAGCAGGAAATTGAATAAGCTGCTTAAGTGTTGTTACATGCTGATGAGCAAAGAGCATTACATAGATTCTATCAGACATTGCTGCTGGCATAGATTCATATTGATTCATATGTCACACGTGTTATTTGTCATTTGGAAACCAATGACTTGCTTTCCCTGATGAGATTTCCACCATCATGTCCATCATGACTATTGAAAGCCATCTATTTGCCTAACTAACTGGTGATTCAATTTTAAATATATTTCCTAAGCCTTTATATCCTTGCTGGCTCTTTGGCCAGACTTGTATCACTTTTTAACAGGATGGGAAATATGTGAAAGGGAGGAGTTTTAGATAGTAGTTCCTTGAAATGAAATAGAAAGGGGAAAAGGGAATGAAAAGGGTAGATGAGAGAAGTTATTAAGAGATAACTGTAGACAGATGAGTGATGCATTTACTTGAAAAGTACTGAAAGCAACTCCTGTATTGTAGATAAGAAATGAACTGAGCGTAACCTCCATAGTAAACAAATGTAATATTGTAAAAAAAAATATATACATTGTTAACATTGCAAGCTATGGTTGTGAATGTTTGCTTCATGGAGTGTTTTAAGATCATATTTTCTTTCAAAATACTTTGAATTCTTGCTTGAATGCTTCTTAGTGTTGGGATGCCTTGAATTTGCAGAATGTCATCGTAGAGCATGATTAGTGCATGCTAGTATATTTTAAAAAACAGACTCAAACTGTATTTTATGTCTTTAGACTGCTCTTTAGACTGTTCTGTCTTTCATAATAATTATACTTATTAACACCCTTTATACAACTGTACAGTCTAACCCTCTTCTTTATAATATGATAATATATGCCATTTATAAAGGCTACTGGTGGAAAACCCTTTCCATTCACTGACTCGTCGACAGTCATTCCTGTTCAGTAACATCCATTTGTTCTCTCTCTGCACTTTACGAACAGCCATTAAGTAAAATTAGCCTTCACTCTGTTTTTATTGCATGAGTTGTAATTGCTTAATGACAGATAGGCTGCTGCTCCGTTCACAAGTTTGGGTTTACTTATCTTCCTGAATCTATATTATATTTACTTCCTCTACAAACATATAAAATATTTGCTGGATATATGTTTTCAATATAGCTGCTACCACCCCCTACCTGCCTTTTTATTCTAAGTAATAATATTCACTATCTAATCGTCGTCTTCATAACAGACATCGATGCGGGCGTAGATTGTATCAAGAAGTAAAAAATGGGAGACTAGCGAATGCACATTTTATTTTTTTCATTGCTTGATATTTTGAGGTCTACTATATTGTATAGAAATCAGGGGGTTGTTGGTTCTGTCTGGTATGAAACCAGCAACTCCCATGCTGGGCATGTACACTACTGTAGCTGCAGTGTGGTCGTAGTATGTGTATCACAGGGTTGCTACAATATGTTTATTGAAGTCTGCGTTACATATACTCTGCAAGTATTATGATCAGTATTATTTCTAAAATGATATATTGTGTATGTGTAGAAAATGATACAAAACTGTAGTTATTGTCTACAGAAATGCATTGCCATGGCATGGTTGCTTGTATGGCACTTTTATTTTCAAGGAAATCGCTATTTACCTTGTCTGGTGAATGTGGTGGATTGGGTTGGCCCAAATTGGTATATCTACAAATAAATACATCATTTCAGGGTTTTATTGCATGAGGTGATGCCTGTGCATCTCTGACTGTATATCTGCATTATATGTCAATAAGATGTACATACTCTTACAGGTGCAGATACTGTAATTCCGATATTGCTACAAATAAAGCTATTTTCAAGTCCTTTTTCTTTGCAGTTTTCATTTTCCATTCACTGTCTTTCAAACCTTTCCCACTTATAGGCCTGTATTCTATTGACGTAATGAGAATGTTTAAACCTGCTGTATGAGCTCCGCCACTGGGCAAACCACTTTATTATTATTTTTCACCTTTTGTAAGGGATGCGTGCTGGTGGCAGGGAAGTCAGGCGCAGGAGATCGAACTTGGTATAAACGGAGCAGTTTAATAAGTGCTCAAAAACTCCGAAAGTCAAAATATGCTAAATAATACAAGTGGGTACAAAACCCGTCGCACACCAGAACATTTATTGCACAATGCTTACAAACAAACTATCACCGACAAGGACAATGAGGGGGAACAGAGGGTTAAATACACAACATGTAATGAATGGGATTGGAACCAGGTGTGAAGACAAGACAAAAACCAAAGGAAAATGAAAAGAGGATCAGCGATGGCTAGAAGGTCGGCGACTTCGACCGCCGAACGCCGCCCGAACAAGGAGAGGGACCAACTTCAGCGGAAGACGTGACACCTTTATTTAACCAGGTAGGCTAGTTGAGAACAAGTTGTCATTTACAACTGCGACCTGGCCAAGATAAAGCAAAGCAGTGCGACACAAACAACAACACAGAGTCATTTCAACGTGGAAAATGTGGGTACTTTTTGGATGAGATGTTGATCAGAGATATTTCTACTTTTTATTGGCCCACTCAAAAAGAGAGACAGAAGTTTGTTGAATTCCTAATTTGTTATCACTATGCATTCAACCATCTAAAAGCACAACCAAATTCCAATGGAAAAACAATGTGGGATTTTTGGTTTAGTTGTCATCTAAATGTGTTATCACTGCACTTTCAACCATTTTAAAGGGACAACAAAGTTGAAATGGAAACACAATGTCAGATATTTTGTATTTATACAGCAATGTGATATCACTGTGCTTCATCTAATAGCACAACCAAATGACCTGAATTGCAGTTGAGGTTACATTTAAAAGTACATAATGCAAGTGATCAATGCTGTTCGAGATTCTGTGCAGATATTTATATTGTGGATCTCCACCTCCGACCTTTTCCTGCCATCTTGAAATTCTATGATTACATAATAAGACTTTTATAGATATAGTACCCTCAAAATGTGGCCATGGATGAGTTACTCATTTTAAGGTTGAATTAAAACTGTTACATTATTCTTTATTACAAAAGTCATATCGAATTGTGTTAGGTTGACAACGCAACCAAATATCAACATTTAAAGGAGATGTATCTAATGCTTGGACAGTTACATATGAGCCACTGCCGTAATTCTAGTCTTTAACTTACATTTTTTGTTAAGTTGGAGACGTGAATCCAACATAATTTGTTAACTTATTGACAAGTTAATAGGCTATTTACTGTATTGAAAAAGTTATATTGCATTGCATTGTGTTTGGTTATCAACACAACCAAATATCAACATTTGAAGGAGAGGTATATTTTGTGCCACTGACTTAGTCTGACTTTAATTCCAGTTTGTCTAAAACTTTGTAATTGATATGTTGGATTCACGTCTCCATCTCAACCAAAAATCCAAGTTAAAGAATAGGACTAAATCAAATCAAATTTTAAATGTCGTATTCTTTAACTTAGAAATGTGGTTGAAATGGAGACGTGAATCCAACATATTCATTATTAGCTTGAAGATTAAATTTGACATAAACCAAAGCATATTTTTTGTTATAACCTTATATATAACCCTGGTTTGAATTGAAACAATAGCTGTTGATGACTTCACAAATGTTATATAGGCCTAAATAGTATCATTGACTTATAGAGTATGGTTATATTTAATTTGCTCTATTAAACCTACCCTTTGGATTGACTTCAGTACCAACCGTGAATCTATTTAGTTATTAAGATATATCTAATCATTCTGATGATAGCACATTGGTGGTAGTCCGTGACAAAGCTAAGCAGGGCTGAACTTGGTTAAAACCCTGGATGGGAGATCAAATTGATAGCTGTAGATAGACCAACTCTCCAGTAGGAGGTTGTGGATATAACATAGAAGATCTGACGTGTTTCAAAGGTACAAATCCAACATACAGTATGTTAAACAAGGTTTGTCTATGTTTAACATTTTTACCATGAGGACAATTCTGTGGTTGAAATGTCATCCTCAAAACAACAGTTTACGTTGATGACTTTTTGTAAAAAAAAATATTTTCCACATAGATTCCACATCACAATATCTTGATAAATTACATTGAAACAATGTTGATACAACCAGTTTGTGTCCAGTGGGCAGAATCAATACCTGATACATGTGAGGTTGAGAAAATGTTATACAATACAGCTTTATTGGCCATATGTTACTGCAAACAACAAAAATGTGTCTCCTGCTCTGTACAGGTATATGTGTACATCACCACATACAATTTGAGATGAGCACAGGGTCAAGCTGCAGTGCATCCATCCCTGGATGGCGAGTGAGGTTAAGGACCTTGCTCAAGGGCTCAACAGTAGGGGAATAGCTTGAGGATGTGAACCCAGCAACCCTCCAGTTGCCGGATCAATTCTTCCCTTCTTCCAGCACCCGGCCCGGGACACCAACTGAACACTTTTCGGTTACAGGTCCAACTCCTGCTGGGCTACCTATAACAGTTGAATGAACTTTGGTTCATCTGCATTTGCATGTTTTAACGTTGCAGCTATATACATTCCCCTACATATTTATCTGGACAGTGAAGATAAAACATTTAAATGTAGCTCTATACTCCAGCATTTTGGATTACAGATCAAATATCTTTTTATTTGAGGGAATTTTCAAACATATCTGTTTTACTGTTTAGAAATGAATGCACTTTATGTATCTAGTCCCCTCCATTTGAAGGTGTCATAAGTGTTTGGACTGTCGTGGAAATTTCCTCTATTTACCAAATCGTGGGAGCAAACCACACACACAAGTCAGAGTTAGTTATCAAAGTCCATCTTTAATTATATGAGCTCTATCACAACCCTGTGACTCAGATCGATTCAGTGTCTAACCATGAATTCTCTGAGAGCCCCCTTACAATACAACTGAGTTCCTTTAATAGCAAAGACACACATAGTCAGACAGCATAGACATAACTCATCGTTCAGCTTTGTCTCCTTTCCCAAACCCGTGAAACCATAAACCAAATCCTCCATATCAACAGGCATATATCAAATTGTCATTTATATACAACCCACTCTAAATACAAACTCACGGAGAGGAGGGTGAGGCTATAGTTTAAGATAGAAACAACAATGCAACCCTTCTTTCCCCACTAGAAAAGGTAGGGAGTAAAAGATATGTTTACACATGATGACACTTTGACCTCTCCCCTCTCAGTGGCCCAGGCAACTTAGTTTTGACATAGAACAGATAACTGCAACCTCACCACAGAATTACACAAAAATACCATTCTGATGAGAATTAACTTACACCCATTTGATAAATATAAAACATCTAACATGTTACCAACAAATTCTGAATCTTCCCTAACAGGACAGATTCACTGAAATTGTAAACAATTTACTCACAAGTTTAATATTTGGTCCCATATTACTAGGAGGCAATGACTACATCAAGCTTGTGACTATCAACTTGTTTGATGGATTTATAGTTTGTTTTGGTTGTGTTTCAGATTATGTTGTGCCCAATAGAAATGAATGGTGTCATATTGGAGTCACTTTTATTGTAAATAAGAATTGTATATGTTTCTGAACACTTCTACATTAACGTGGATGCTGCCATGATTACAGATAATCGTGAACATTGCACACTCACTGGACACTACCCACACACTCACACATACTTCCACTGACACTCCAACACACATACATACACTAAAGACGTACACTAAAGAAGTCCTTCTGGAAGGTTCTCCCATCTCCACAGAGGAACTCTGGAGCTCTGTCAGAGGGACCATCGGGTTCTTGGTCACCTCCCCGACCAAGGCCCTTTTCCCCCGATTGCTCAGTTTGGCCTGGCGGCCAGCTCTAGGAACAGTCTTGGTGGTTCCAAACTTCTTCCATTTAAGAATGATGGAGGCCACTGTGTTCTTTGGGACCTTCACTTCAATGCTTCATACATTTTTTGGTACCCTTCACCAGATCTGTGCCTCAACACAATCCTGTCTCGGAGCTCTACGGACGATTCCTTCAACCTCATGGCTTGGTTTTTGCTCTGCCGTGCACTGTCAACTGTGGGATCTTATATAAATAGGTGTGTGCCTTTCCAAATCATGTCCAACCAATCAGGTTGTAGAAACATCTCAAGGATGATTAATGGAAACGCACCTGAGCTCAATTTCGAGTCTCATAGCAAAAGTTCTGAATACTTCTGTAAATAAGGTAAATGTTTTTTATATGTAATACATTTTCTAATATTTAATTATGAGGTATTGTGTGTAGTTTCATGAGGAAAAATATATATTTTATCCATTTTAGAATAAGGCTGTAACGTAGCAAAATGTGGAAAAGGGGAAGGGGAAGGGGTCTGAATACTTTCTGAATGCACTGTATATACAAATGTATGTGGACTCTCCATCAAATTAGTGGATTTGGCTTTTTCAGCCACACAGGCACGCAATCTCCATAGACAATCATTGGCAGTAGAATGGCCTCACTGGTCAGTGACTTTCAACGTGGCACAGTCATAAGATTAGATAAGATAAGACCTTTCCAACAAGTAAGTTTGTCAAATTTCTTCCCTGCTAGAGCTGCTAAGGTCAACTATAAGTGCTGTTATTGTGAAGTGGAAACGTCTAGGAGCAACAACTGGTCAGCCGTGAAGTGGTAGGCCACACACGCTCACAGAACGGGACCGCCGAGTGCTGAAGCGCGTAGTGCATAAAAAATCATCTGTCCTAAGTTGCAATGCTCACTACCAAGTTCCAAACTGGCTCTGGAAGCAAAATCAACACAAAAACTGTTCGTCAGGAACTTCATGAACTGAGTTTCCATGGCGGAGCAGCCGCACACAAGCCTAAGATCACCATGCGCAATGCCAAGCGTTGGCTGGAATGGTGTAAAGCTCGCCGCCATTGTACTCTTGAGCAGTGGAGAAGCGTTCTCTGGAGTGATGAATCACACTTCACCATCTGGCAGTCCAACAGAAGAATCTGGGTTTGGCGGATGCCAGGAGAATGCTACCTGCCCGAATGCATAGTGCCAACTGTAAAGTTTGTTGGAGGAGGAATAATGGTCAGGGGCTATTTTTCATGGTTCGGGCTATGCCCCTTAGTTCCAGTGAAGGGAAATCTTACCGCTACAGCATACAATGACATTCTAGACGATTCTGTGCTTCCAACTTTGTGACAACAGTTTGGGGAAGGCCCTTTCCTGTTTCAGCATGACAATGCCCCCATGCAGAAAGCAAGGTCCATACAGAAATGGTTTGTCGAGATCGGTGTGGAAGAACTTTTTGGGATGAATTGGAACGCCAACTGCGAGCCAGGCCTAATCACCCAACATCAGTGCCCGACCTCACTAATGCTCTTGTGGCTGAATGGAAGCAAGTCCCCGCAGCAATGTTCCAACATCTAGTGGAAAGCCTTCCCAGAAGAACGGAGGCTGTTCTTCTGGGAAGCAGCAAAGGGGGGACCAACTCCATATTAATGCCAATGATTTTGGAATGAAATGTTCAAACGAGCAGGTGTCCACATACTGTTGGTCATGTAGTGTACTTCTGGCACCTTCAAATGGGGGGACTTGATTCACAGTCCTTAAATTTCTAAACGGTAAAACAGATATTTATGAAAAAAACAAATGATGACATTCTGCACTGTTGCCTCATGTTAATTTTTAAAAATCTCAAATTCAAAATGCTGCAGTATAGAGCCAAATGAAAAGTTTCAGCATTACTGTCCAAATCATTACATAGTAATATAATTACATCCATACTCATTATTAGTCATCGTCATTTATTCTAGGGTACTACCACTGAGGTATAATAATTAGAACGTGTACTGCACTCTGGGACAATCTCAATTGCATTTCTTTGATTCTTAACTTCTCCTCCCCTTTGACCTCATCCAATTGGGAGGGGTTTCCACTAGATGACACATCTGCTTTTTGGTCTTAATATGTGGTTTTTAAAATTATTTTAAAATTGAACTAGGCAAGTCAGTTAAGAACAAGTTATTACTAACAATGACGGCCTACCAGGGAACAGTGGGTTAACCGGCTTGTTCAGGGCAGAACGACAGATTTTTGCCTTGTATCGAATCCCTGAGCTGACAACAATTTTTCAGTTACTGGCCCAACACTCTAACCACTACCTGTTAAGGTTAGGTTTAAAATCAGATTTCAAGAAGATAAATTGTAAAATATATCAAATTTAGGCTTTTTGGCTGTTTAATTCTCCCTCTGTTTGAATACATCCTACCGTCACTGAAATGATGATGGACTATGATGGACTGGTGCATTATGCACTTGATCATTACTTCAATGAATGGAGGAATTAATTACTAGGCTATTTCAAAGTATTACAGGAGCCCAATTTAAAAATCCTGCACGCCACTGCCTGCTAAGCAGCTATCAGCCAATCAAGATACACACAGCACCACATTGGTGGTGAAGCAAGCGTAGCGATACGTCAGCTCTGCCAGCGTGGAATACGGAGCGCCAGTCCAGGAAGTTAAAATTATCGGGATTATCGGGATAACGAAGCTGTTCAGCCGTCAATATTATACTATTCCCCACGTCCATACAGAGTGGATAGGCTGCGTATCCTTTTCTCAAGCTTTCCAACTGTCTGAAGCCACCGCGTCACAAGGTAAGCACAAACGAGCTGTCAATCTTGGTGTGGTCCAAGTGGCAACGCTAGGCAAACTATGGCTAGCAATGCTAGTTAGGCTAGCAGCACCAACAGCGGTAAACCAGCTGTCATTGCGAAGAATTACGCGGAACTAGATTTATTTCCTTTATTCACGCAATGCAATGTGACATTTAACCCTTGCATGTCCTTGTTTTTTAATGATTTATGTCGTCAATTAAGAAGCTGCCACTTTCCAATCATAAGAGCTTATCATCTTGATGACGATGCTGCTAATTTGTTATGGATGGTCACGGATAACTGACTGACTAGCGCAGTTGCCGTGTTCAAAACATCTGTGAACTCTGAAATCTCCGACTTCAGCACCCCCAAGACAACCGAAAACGCGGGGGGAACGACCTCCGACTGGGAAAATCGTTTTAAACTACAATTCCGATGCTGGTGTTTTTAACATGTAGAAAGGTCAATAATCACCGCTGTCAAGCCGGTTTTCGAAACATGCTGAAATGTCCCTTTTCATATCAGCAATAAATAAAAATATACACTTACATTAGCATTTTGCACATACCCACAAGATGTGTGCTTCCAGTCGACGAACTACACTTTCCACAGTTACGATTACACACAGATATTTGGAGCATGCTAGATGGCTATTTAGCATAGGTGGCCATCTATGTCTTCCGTAAACAAGTAATGCAACTTGGAGATATGGCTGTGTAGTATTTTCATATGATATGGAAAATACGTTCCTTATGTTTCCAAAACCGTACGGCAAGCGATGCGTGTTATAGAGCAAGCGTCAGGGCTCTTAAACTCCCCTGGTCAGAACATACTTCAGTAGGCAGCCAGAGTCATCATGATCAAGGATGTTATTTGTTGCTTAACAGACATTTTACTGAAAGACAAATATTTAGTCAGATCATAAATATATTGAGTGGTACGTTGTAGAAGCAGAAAATCCGGTTTGATGAAATCAGCCAGGTAATCCAACTCTATCACATAACAGGTGTATCCATAACCACACCCATTATCATTTCAGACAAATTAGGGCCTTGAGGCACCACTGGTAATGAATAGAAGTTATAGTCAGACTGTATTTACTTTCAACTGCTTCTCCAGTCACCTGGAATTGGCAATAACATGAGCTAGACTGTGGTAGAGTCTGTTACATCATGCTAATGTCAATATTTGACTAATGTTAACATTTAGATTGACCTCTGTTTACTATACCTCTGATCCACCTCAATGTGCAGTCTAATAGGTGACAGAGGAGGTTAGAGGGAGGATTAGTGTTAAATATAAGGCTTTAGGGGTGGAGAGAACTGAAAGATGTGTTTTTAGCTAGCCTCTGGCAATGGCTCTGTCTAACCCTGAGTGAGGTATCCATCTGCTTTAGTGTCTTTTTGCTCAGTCTCTGACTTCTGACCGTAGATGATGGTCGACCCCACACTGGCTGAAATGGGCAAGAACCTCAACGAGGCCATGAAGATCTTGGAGGATGGCGGAAAGTGAGCTTTTATGAATTGGTGTTTGTTCATAAAGATGCATTGACGAGTATTACACTGGCTGTTAATGACACATCTCTTCACACATACTGTATGTTAACACAAGTCCGATGCACACACCTGAAGGACTATCTGACTTGTTGGTTTTGTTGTTTGTTTCTCTCCAGAGCATCAGATCCGGATGCAGCTAGACGACAGTTCAGCAGGAGTAGTATCCCTGGACCCCTACAGGGGGAGTGAGTACAGTAGATACCCCTGTTTCTCACTTTCAATCTAGTATTTTTCTGTCTCTCTCTCACACATACAAATGTGGATGGTATTTCACAGAAGCAATGAGTTCCCTCAAGCAACGCGTTGTGTGTTTTGTTCCAAACTTCCAGTGGGCAGGATGTGGCCAGTATACTCCAGCTGGTCCAGAATCTCATGCATGACGATGAAGAGGAAGATAAGCCAAGCCATCGGTAGGTCTGACATTAAAACACCACTACTGAGAGCATATGTCAGTTGGAAGGCCATCTTAGAATTTTCTTTTCGGTATAATAAGAATTTCCAAGTGAACAAAAATAAGTCATTGATAATATCAATAAAAAATCTATCTGGTTTATTAAAGTTGCAACAGGGAGACCCCTCCAGAACAGAGGCAGAGAAAAGGTCTATCTGGCCTCTTGGAGACAATCCCTTTATATTCTAATCAGACAGTACCAAGTGTTCTGTAAAAAACAGCCCAAGAGGCTTGTAGGAAGTCAAAATAAATTGCAGTGACATTGTCAGCTGCTACAGAATCACACCGTGTTTCACAGAATACAGTAATAATCAGTGTCCTTGTACCTCCAGTCTGGCGTCAATCACTATCAACAGAACCTTGCACAAACAGAACGTGAAAACATATAAATATGCTAAGCATTGTGTTAATCACTCTTCACTGTATATGAACTTTATTCATCTTAAATATTCCTAATACAATCAGTATAATACAGTTTATCAACATCACGTCTTTGTGACCTAACTTCCTGTGGGGGTCTTGTCCCCCAGCAGGATGCAGAATGTCGGAGAGCAGGGTCACATGGCGTTGCTAGGACACAGCCTAGCAGCCTACATCTCAGTGCTGGACAGGGAGAGACTCAGGAAGCTGATCACACGCATCGCTTCTGACACAACACTCTGGCTCTGCAGACTCTTCAGGTGTGTGGGTCTGTCTGTCGAGTGCATGTGTGTGCTTGTTCCTGGTGCATTGCTAATTGGATTTTGATGTCCTGCCAGATATGAGAGTGGCTCAGCATACTACCATGAAGATGACAGAGAGGGCCTGCTGAAGGTGTGTCGCCTGGTCATCAACACCCGCTATGAGGACTACTCCACAGAGGGCTACACTGTGCTCAACTCCAGACAGCCTGTCATTTACCAGAGCGCCACCTGCAGGCCTGGACTGGGACAGCACCTCTGCAGCCAAGTAGGTGTAGAAGCAGACATAGAAACGCATTGCGTGTTCTTACATGAAGACACACAGACAGACCTTTTTGATGTTACTTTAGTGTTATAAGAGCAGATATTTCAGAAGTATGTAGATGTAGATTGACTTTAACAGAAATCCTCTCTTCCTCAGCTGGGTCTGCCTCTGTCCAGCCTGTGCACCGTCCCCTGTAACACCATGTTTGGATCCCAGCACCAAATGGTACATCAGCCTCATTTAGATAGGGCTCATACTTTTGGTAGTGTACATTGTATGTGGACACCTCATTCCAAAATGATGGGCATTAATATCGAGTTGGTCCCCCCACTTTGCTACTAAAACAGCCTCTACTCTTCTGGGAAGGCTTTCCATTAGATATTGGAACTTTGCTCTGGGGACTGGCTTCCATTCAGCCACAAGCGCATTAGTGAGGTTGGACTCTGATATTGGGCCTGGCTCGCAGTTGGTGTTCGGTTGAGTTGAGGTCAGGTCAGGGCTCTGTGCAGGCCAGTCAAGTTCTTCCACACCGATCTCGACAAACCATTTATGTATGGACCTCGCTTTCTGCATGGGGGCATTGTCATGCTGAAACAGGAAAGGGCCTTCCCCAAACTGTTGTCACAAAGTTGGAAGCACAGAATCGTCTAGAATGTCATTGTATAATGTAGCGGTAAGATTTCCCTTCACTGGAACTAAGGGGCGTAGCCCGAACCATAAAAAATAGCCCCTGACCAATGTTCCTCCTCCACCAAACTTTACAGTTGGCACTATGCATTGGGGCAGGTAGTGTTCTCCTGGCATCCTCCAACCCCAGATTCGTCCGTCGGACTGCCAGATGGTGAAGCGTGATTCATCACTCCAGAGAAGGCGGCGAGCTTTACACCACTCCAGCTGACGCTTGTGATTGCGCATGGTGATCTTAGGCTTGTGTGCGGCTGCTCAGCTATGGAAACCCATTTCATGAAGTTCCTGACGAACAGTTATTGTGCTGACATTCCATCCAGAGGCAGTTTGTAACTTGGTAGTGTGTGTTGCAACCGTAGACAGATCATTTTTACGCACTTCAACACTGGTAGTCCCGTTCTGTGAGCTTGTGGGGCCTACCACTTCGCGGCTGAGCTGTTGTTGCTTCTAGACATTTCTACTTCACAATAACAGCACTTACAATTGACCGGGGTAGCTCTAGCAGGGCAGAAATTTGACAACTGACTTGTTGGAAAGGTGGCATCCCATGACGGTGCCACGTTGAAAGTCACTGAGCTTGATTTTTATACACCTGCCAGCAAAAATAGCCCAATCCACTAGTTTGAAGGGGTGTCCACATTCTTTGTGTGTGTCCACATTCTTTGTGTGTGTGTGTGTGTATGTATATATGTGTGTGTGTGTATATACATACGTGTGTGTATCTATATCTACTCAGCAAAAAAATAAACGTCCTCTCACTGTCAACTGTTTATTTTCAGCAAACTTAACGTGTAAGTATTTGTATGAACATAAGATTCAACAACTGAGACATAAACTAAACAAGTTCCACAGACATGTGACTAACAGAAATGGAATAATGTGTCCCTGAACAAAGGGGGGGTCAAAATCAGTATATGGTGTTGCCACCAGCACCGCAGTACTTAATGCAGCATCTCCTCCTCATGGACTACACCAGATTTGCCAGTTCTTGCTGTGGGATGTTACCCCACTCTTCCACCAAGGCACCTGCAAGTTCCCGGACATTTCTGGGGGGAATGGCCCCAGCCCTCACCCTCCAATCCAACAGGTCCCAGACGTGCTCAATGAGATTGAGATCCGGGCTCTTCGCTGGCCATGGCAGAACACTTACATTCCTGTCTTTGCAGGAAATCACACACAGAACGAGCAGTATGGCTGGTGGCATTGTCATGCTGGAGGGTCATGTCAGAATGATCCTGTAGGAAAGGTAAAACATGAGGGAGGAGGATGTCTTCCCTGTAACGCACAGCGTTGAGATTGCCTGCAATAACAACAAACTCAGTCCGATGATAATGTGACACACCTCCCCAGACCATGAGGGACCCTCCATCTCCAAATCGGTCCCGCTCCAGAGTACAGGCCTCGGGGTAACACTCATTCCTTCGACGATAAATACAAATCCGACCATCACCTCTGGTGAGACAAAACCGCGACTCGTCAGGGAAGAGCACTTTTTTCCAGTCCTGTCTGGTCCAGTGACAGTGGGTTTGTGACCATAGGTGACGGTGATGTCTGGTGAGGACCTACAACAGGCCTACAAGCCCTCAGTCCAGCCTCTCTCACCCTATTGGGGACAGTGAGTACTGATGGAGGTGTTGTGTGTTCCTGGTGTAATCCGGGCAGTTGTTGCCATCCTGTATCTGTCCCGCAGGTGAGATGTTAGGATGTACCGATCCTGTGCAGGTGTTGTTACATGTGGTCTGCCACTGTGAGAACGATCAGCTGTCCGTCCTGTCTCCCTGTAGCGCTGTCTTAGGCGTCTCACAGTACGGACATTGAAATGTATTTTCCTGGCCACATCTGCAGTCCTCATGCCTCCTTGCAGCATGCCTAAGGCACATTCACGCAGATGAGCAGGGACCCTGGGCATCTTTTTTTGTGTGTTTTTCAAAGTCAGCAGAAAGGCCTCTTCAGTGTCCTAAGTTTCCATAACTGTGACCTTAATTGCCTACCTTCTGTAAGCTGTTAGTGTCTTAACGACAGTTCCACAGGTGCATGTTCATTAATTGTTTATGGTTCATTGAACAAGCATGGGAAACGGTATTTAAACCCTTTACAATGAAGATCTGTGAAGTTATTTGGATTTTTACAAATTATCTTTGAAAGACAGGGTCCTGAAAAAGGGACGTTTCTTTTTTTGTTGAGTTTATGTATTTAGGACACTGGGGTGCCTGTATGCGTACTACCTACCATACTACCCTGATCTTTAAATGGAAAACAATATGTCTCCCTGGGTGTTTTGCTGTTTGTAGGACATTGCGTTGCTGGACAAGCTGATCAGAGAGGATGTGGAGACTGGGAAGCTTCCATTGCTGTTGATTGCCAATGCTGGTCAGTGGGGAATTTTATCACCTTTTTAATACAAGAAATGGCTAAGAACACGCATCTACTCTTTAAGTCTTTTATTTTCTCCAAGGTAGTGTGCTTATTGAAAAACCTAGCATGGTGACAGTTTTTAAATGTAATTTAACCTTTTATTTAACTAGTCAAGTCAGTTAAGAACAAATGTATTATCTACAATGACGGCCTACCAAAAGGCCTCCTGCTGGGGCAAAAAAGTATTGTCAGCCACCAATTGTGCAAGTTCTCCCACTTAAAAAGATGAGAGGCCTGTAATTTTCATCATAGGTACACTTCAATTATAACAGACAAAATGAGAAAAAAAAATCCAGAAAATCACATTGTAGGATTTTTAATGAATTTATTTGCAAATTATGGTGGAAATAAACTTTTATTGACCAAAAACTTAATCTCAATACTTTGTTATATACCCTTTGTTGGCAATGACAGAGGTCAAACGTTTTCTTTAAGTCTTCACAAGGTTTTCACACACTGTTGCTGGTATTTTGGCCCATTCCTCCATGCAGATCTCCTCTAGAGCAGTGGTGTTTTGGGGTTGTTGCTGGGCAACATGGACTTTCAACTCGCTCCAAAGATTTTCTATGGGGTTGAGATCTAGAGACTGGCTAGGCCACTCCAGGACCTTGAAATGCTTCTTGCGAAGCCACTCCTTCGTTGCCCGGGCGGTGTGTTTGGGATCATTGTCATGCTGAAAGACCCAGCCACGTTTCATCTTCAATGCCCTTGCTGATGGTAAGCTTTGTTACTTTGGTCCCAGCTCTCTGCAGGTCATTCACTAGGTCCCCCCGTGTGGTTCTGGGATTTTTGCTCACCGTTCTGGTGATCATTTTGACCCCACAGGGTGAGATCTTGCGTGGAGCCCCAGATCGAGGGAGATTATCAGTGGTCTTGTATGTATTCCATTTCCTAATAATTGCTCCCACAGTTGATTTCTTCAAACCAAGCTGCTTACCTATTGCAGATTCAGTCTTCCCAGCCTGGTGCAGGTCTACAATTTTGTTTCTGGTGTCCTTTGACAGCTCTTTGGTCTTGGCCATAGTAGAGTTTGGAGTGTGACTGTTTGAGGTTGTGGACAGGTGTCTTTTATACTGATAAGTTCAAACAGGTGCCATTAATCCAGGTAACAGGTGGAGGACAGGGGAGCCTCTAATATACGTTACAGGTCTGTGAGAGCCAGAAATCTTGCTTGTTTGTAGGTGACCAAATACTTATTTTCCACCACAATTTGCACATAAATTCATAAAAATTCCTACAATGTGATTTTCTGGATTTTTTTCTTATTTTGTCTGTCATAGTTAGTGTACCTATGATGAAAATGACATGCCTCATCTTTTTAAGTGGGAGAACTTGCACAATTGGTGGCTGACTAAATACTTTTTTGCCCCACTGTATGTATGTGTGTGTACACATCACGACAATGCAACACAGAGACCTAAGACGACAACACAGCATGGTAGCAACACAACATGACAACAACATGGTAGCAACACGCATAGTATTACACTCTAAAGTGAAACAATGTTTACCTCTTGACCAACCAGGATGTTATTGTATGACTTACCTGGTCAAATAAAGGTTAAATCAACATGTCAATCACTGACTTATTGACCAAGACGTACAGCAGAGTGACTCAGAGCGTACTCGCTGCCTGTCTTCCCAGGCACCCCTGGGGCGGGACACACAGACAAGCTGGGCCGTCTAAAGGAGCTGTGTGAACAGTATGGCATGTGGCTCCACATAGAAGGGTGGGTAACAACATTACACATACATGTAATACTTGTAATATGTCTTTAACCAACCATATTGGAGGGGTTTGTAAATGCTTTATAACTGCTTGGTCTTTTCTGTCTCTCAGGGTGAACTTGGCCACTCTGGCTCTGTGGGAGGTCTCATCCCCCGTTATGGTACGTATAGGATATGCTCTCCCATTCTGTGACCCTCAGAACTCTAAATGAATACACTGTAAGATGCCTGTATAGTACGGTAATGTAATATGTTTACTATGTGTCTTTGGCCCCTCCCCTGTCCCCAGGCGGCCACCAGGAGTGACAGTATGACCCTGACCCTGGGTCCGTGGCTGGGCCTGCCTGCTGTCCCAGCTGTCACCCTCTACAGACACGAGGACCCAGCCCTGGTACGCTTTCTCCTTCCTGTTCTCTTCTTTGGTATCCCCTCTTAACTCTCTCCCTGTCTGTAGCTGTAGGGCCTTTAAACTTGCATCCTTCCTTCCTGCCTCCCTGGAAGTTACTAGAGATCTGATATGACTGTAATGGTGAAAGCTATGTGGTGGAATCTTTGCTTTCACCTATCCATTTGAGTTCTCTCTCTCTCTCCCGTCTTAGTCTCTGGCAGCTGGTTTGACCTCCAGTCAGCCAGTAGAGAAGCTGCGTGCCCTGCCTCTCTGGCTCTCCCTGCAGTACCTGGGCCATGATGGGATAGTGGAGAAGATTAGACACGCTGTAGAGCTCGTAAGTACCTTGGGTTAGTAATTACCATGTAGGTTAGCGATCTGTATTCATTTCTATCACCTTACTACTAACAAACTGACCTGTGTTGTATCTGTTTTTGTCTGTAGAGCCAACAGCTTCTGGAGAAACTGAAGACACTGGCTTCCATAAAGACTTCAGTAGGTCCACAACTTGCTGTTTAACTATCTACTACTATTAATGTGTGTGGAAAGCATTTATGCATTGAGGCTGTTCTAAGCAGTCATAAGCTGTTTATTGTATTTAATAACGCACTATGGGTGTTAACGAAGGCACTATAAAGCCATTACACATAGGTGAGTCATATGATGAAGGCCCCCAATATGAGCTTTTGCTTGTTAAGTTTTAAGATACAATCATAAGATCACACTCAACTCGAACACACAACACACATTTATAAAGATGCGGGCGTCTGACGTCTGTTTTGTCATCAGGATGAGCTTGACTCTGAGATCTCTTTCGTCGATGCTTTGACTATGGTAAAGAAACAGCACTGAGCCTCGCTAACAGAGACCTCCGTCATACTGTCGCTAAACAAAGACCTTGTTCACAGGCATCAGCTCTGAGCAGATGGTGACCTTTATATAATCTGAAACGGAGTGTGAATATGATTTACACATGTAGATGATATAGAGATCCTTGGAACGGTGCAGTAACTGCTGAAGCTGATCTGGTGAACAAGCAGTGTGGGTCTGGTTACTGTGTTGATGGTGGCTTTGAGTACCGTTTGTTGTAGTGAAGTGTGTGTTTGTATACTGTAGATAGTGAGCTGTTGGGTTGCCTTGGTTACAGGGTGTGGTGTCTCTCTCTCGGATCCCGCCGATCTCAGGGGGCTCTCTACGGGACTTGCTGGGCTCTCTCATTCTGTCTATTGTAGGTGGGACCAACCCTCTTTTCCCTGCCTGCTCCCCCCTTTCTTTCTGTTTCACTCTGTACCTGACATTGTTTGTCCACCTGAATGCCCTGAAAGGCGCTGTTTGAGACACCGCTCAAAGCGAGGGCACTCATTTGCTAAAACAGCAATCAGTCCACTCCTGGTTCCTGTCCAATCATCACTACAGGCATGTTTTAGGCACAGCAGAGAATGTTCTGCCCCCCCCCACCACCACGTCTTCACAGAGTCCTGATGACTCTAAAGTTGAACTTTGGCCCAGGCGTCATCAGATGGACCTCACTGTGTTTACATAACTACCCTGTTAGGGTACAACAGTAACAATCC
The DNA here is from genome assembly GCF_045791955.1 of Oncorhynchus clarkii lewisi. Lineage (NCBI taxonomy): Eukaryota > Metazoa > Chordata > Actinopteri > Salmoniformes > Salmonidae > Oncorhynchus > Oncorhynchus clarkii. The sequence continues at coordinate 53,267,439 of NC_092159.1, read as the reverse complement.
AACATGTCACTTCAACCGGGGTGGCAGGGTAGCCTAGTGGTTAGAGCGTTGGACTAGTAACCGGAAGGTTGCAAGTTCAAATCCCCTAGCTGACCCACTGTTCCTAGGCCGTCATTGAAAATAAGAATTTGTTCTTAACTGACTTGCCTAATTAAATAAAGGTTTAAAAAAACAGTTAATCCTATGGGTACTGGGTAGTACATACATACTGTGAATTGTTAGAGGTGGGGAGAAATTACCAGGAGGAAAGGGATTCTGTGCTGGGATTTTCTCCAAAACTAACATTTACCCGACTCAATGATTTTATGTACAAGTATACACAGTATACACAATGGTCAGTTGTGGATTTGTCGTAGGTTGTAAGTTAGTCATGTATATAAAGTCCATGTCCATTGTGAATGTAAGTCATGGGCATTGACATTTATGCCCAAACATTTTACTTTTTTTAAAGCTGCATGATTTAACAATCTCCGTGACTGCTCAAACAGAGGATATGTGTCACAAACCCAGGCATCTCCATAGCATCACATCACACAGCTTCTCCAGCCCATTCTCACACAGTACACCTGTTTGCATGTTAATGATGACAGTTTTTTAAAGATCAAAGGTTATGATCCTGGATGTGTGGAACCTCACCTGTGTCTCTTACCTTTCCTGTGCTGCAGGTGGAGGATGAGCTCAACTCTCCAGTAGTAGTGTTCAGGTTCTCCCAGGAGACCAGTGCAGGTGAGTGGTTAACATTACTCTTCCTGTTCCAACACATTTTCCTCAACTAACCAGGAACTCTTATTCAGCTGCATCCAACTTACTTTAGATGCAATGTGTCAAATGATGTAATAATGCATTCAAATGAGTATCATGTAAATGTACTATGGGTTTGAATTTGGCATGTTATATGTAATGGGTCATAATGCTATGCCCTCTTCCCTCTACTCAGAATCCAGTGGTGGTTCTGTGGAGGGCTACTTTGCTGGAGAGAGAGAAGTGCTAGATTCCCTCAACAGATGGGTGAGCATTCGTATACACGTGTAATGGGTGAGACCATGTTGGTTGGTTGGTTGATTGATTGTGTCTGCCTGTAGCTGTGTGAGCAGTTGGCACAGCTGGTGCCCGCCAGCGGGGTAGACATAGTGGAGTTGGAGGACGAGGGCACCTGTGTCCGCTTCACCCCTCTTATGACCGCCGCAGGTAACACAGACACACACATCATAAAGAAAGGCACACACTCACCTGTAAAATAAACATTCACATGTGAGAGACACACCTGTTAGATATACCATAATTTGTATTACACACACTCACCTGTACAGTTAATGAAGAACCCCTGATCATTGTCAGTCAGGCACAACTCTCCTTTTGTTGACCCTTTAGCTGTTGACCTCTGAACTCTGCCCTCTGACCTGTTCCCTCCCAGCCCTGGGGACCCAGAGGTGTGACGTGGATCTGCTAGTGGAGCGGTTGATTGAGCTGATTCCTGTGCTGAACTGTACGCTGCGTCTCAGACTGGACTTCAGAGAGGAGGTGTACCGCTACTCTGCCCTCAGTTACATAGAGGACCTCAGCTGGCCTGGCCTGGGAGCTGTCAGGTAGGAATATACTGTTATTCATTCAGTATTTGTATCATTAGTAGCTATGTAAATACCATTTTACCATGCCATTTCATAGTAAATACCTGGTCATTTCTGTACAGTAAAATTATGTACAACTTGTCCACAAAATGATTGTGTGTATCCACTCAGGTATGAGCCGAGGATTGAGGAGCTGAACGACAGTAAGAGACAGCTGGAGGTGGAGAAGATCAACAGTGAGCTGCTGGTGAAACTAGGGGAACTGGATGCAGACCTCATCTTCTCCACCGGTCAGTACTGTGCCTGTCCACAGCACAGAGCTCCTTTTATCACATCTGACACTCAAGGTTTCATTCTTTCCCTCAATTCAAGGAATGATTCAGACCTGATTCTGCCTGCTTTACTTCTTAACTTCTCTCCCTCCATCCTCAGGCCTGGAGTTCGGACCCGAGAAGGACTGCATATTTATTGGCATGGCAACGGAGGACCTAGACGTGGCAGAGCTAGTGGATACGATAGCCGCCCTGGGGAGGGACATAGAGGAGAACGGCAGGGTAACGCTATCTCCTTCTACTCTGTTTACCTACAGTCTGTCACTTCCTCCAACATGGCTGGTACTTCCAGATTATATAGATTTTTGATGATAAAATGTAATAAAGAATCTATGCAATACTATAATTGCATTGATTGAGTTGTAAATTACTATTTTCTTCTGTCCTATCTTGTCACTAGCTATTAGAGAACATGACAGAGGTGGTGAGGAAAGGCATCCAGGAGGCAGAGTTCCAGCTCCAGAAAGACAACCAGGACAAACTCATGGAGGAGGTGTGTGTGTGCGCGTGTTTTTGTATGTGTATGACATTAATCAATGCTTTGTATACATGCACATTTTATGGACTGATTTGTATAAAAAAAAAATGCATCATCTCTCTCTCAGGGTGTGTTGAGACAGATTCCTCTGGTCAGCTCCGTGTTGAACTGGTTCTCTCCGTTCCAGAGCACTGTGAAGGGCAGAACCTTTAACCTGGCTGCAGGTACACAACTGTGTGTGTGTGTGTGTGTGCCTGCTCCTAGGTTGCTCCTGTACATCTGCATTCCGATGGTATATTGACTGTTTCCCATAGGCTCCCTGGACTCCACAGAGCCCACCTACTCCATGAAGGCCCAGACAGGTGGGCTGGCGTCGCCAGAAACCCCTACCTCCTCTGCCAAGAGAATGCCAGGTATGGTCTCACAGAATCTATAGATGGGATATTCTTGTTCTTTCGCAGTCATAGGGACATATTTTATTTATTTCATATTTTATTTATATTTTATTTATAAAAAATACTGGAAATCTTAGACTACTGTTCTCTTTTTTCCTCCACTTGCAGGACAGAGGCTGTTTCGGCGCGAGGGTGCGGGGGGCTCTGACTCCCACAGTGAGACCAGCTCCGTGGGCCAGGCTGAGGATCTCTCCAGGGAGAGGTTCCCACAACCCACCACACCCACCCCACCTTCCCCTGTCCCAGACGAGGCGGTTTCCGTGGTCCCTGAGAGCCCAGAGACCCCCCAGAGACCCCCCACGCAGGAGAACGGTGAGGTGGGTACACAAGGAGGAGAGAGAGCCTGAGGGCCAGAAGGCACCAGTGGAGGAGACGGGCAGATAGGACAGCCCCCAGAGCAGGGTTATTTGAAACCAGCTCTGAAAGGTTCCAGGCCAGTCCAGCAGGTGTTGCAGAGCAGGGATTCATTCCATTCTCAAATAATTCTCCCATGCATCTTTTCTTGACAACTGTCTCTTTATACATCTAAAGGGACTGGAAACTGTGGTGAGAGATAATTAGACAGCGAAGGCTTCACTTAGCCTACGAGAAGGGTAGGGAGTGCTTTTGTCATTTTATCTCTATTCTTTCTTTCCAGTCCCTTGATGACTGGGAAAGGTCAAGGACAAAGGGAAGGAACCAGGATTTCAGAATGGAATCCAGCCTTAGTCTCTAGGGTTGTGTCTGAGGACTCAATCATTGTGGGTTAATAAATAACTATGTAGGAGTAGGACCTAAGAACTCTGGTCAAGCAGGAACTACACCTGAGGCAGGGAGTCAAAGGTGAAGGGTCGTCTGAGGACTTCCTGGTTCATGGCCTACACTACTTCAGTCGGTCTCGTCATGGCCTGGAGGTAAAACAGCTTATATGCAAGCCAAGTAACGTGTGACTAACACTGGAAATAAAACGTATACGCACCTATTTCTATCCACTCCATCACCATCATGATCAGTAAAACCAGATCTATATAGAGGGAAATGTAGTAGAAAAATGAAAGCATACTGTGATATGAATTGAACGAGAGAATACACACACCCACCTGCTTCTGTGCACTACCCCAATAGACCCTCCACGGTTTGTCAAACACCATCCTTTTAATTTTTGCACATACTTCACTCTGATTGGTGGATGTTTTTTTTTACAATATAAATGTATGTTTTTAATAATATGACCAATGGGGCTAACATTTCCTTACATTCACAAGCAAAGTCTTGCTTAACATGCATTCTGAGGATTTTTTTTAAATTTTATTTATTTTTGCCAAAAAATATAGTGGCTGTAATTAATGTTGACGTTTCCTGTGAGAAAGACATACTGTAGCTATTATAATGCCTTGACTGATGATAGCATATTTGCAGGTTAAAGGATTTGGTTTTGATGCAGGGTTGTTTAAAAAAAAATATATTCCATTTGTTCTGTCCATTATTATTACTGCACTACCTTATGTAATGTTGCACATAGTATGTGTTAATCATCCTTTTTCAATGCATTTTATTTTTTAACTCTCAAAATAAGTCTATAATTTGTTGCAATAACTCATTTGATGAATTATGATTCCTAACTTGAAATTAAACAACAATATTTCTGTCCTGCTTCCATTACAATCTCTTTGATTTCGCATACCTTTTCTCTAAGCCCTTTGTCAAGGATCCAGTTTTATGTTCCTTCCATACCATTAACTTCTCTCTTTTGAAGACATCTAGAGAATTGAACTATTCTCGACCTACAGCTCTAAGGGGGTTTACGACATGTTTTGTACACAGTTGTTATTATTGAAATGATAGGTGTTACATTCTCGTTGTCCAATCATATTTCTGCTATGGAGTCATAAAAATTGGGAGAACTTTAATGACCTAGGGTGTCAGTAGACTATTGACATTACAATGACTTTCAAATGTGATGAATCATTTGCTTATAAAACTGCTTTTGTATCCACTGTACAACACTGTGCCGTTAGACATTTTTCTATCCAAAGCAGACAGAATGGAATGAGCTTTTACTTAAGAAAAACTTAATTTAGGGTGTGCACTTAACTTGAAAATACAACTGTAATTGTTGTCTTCTGAATTGATACTATAAAGATGATCTTGGTTCACTGTACGTACTCTGATATGCAACAAATGGAAATGAAATCTGTTTAATGTCGTAAGGCTTTGTTATTGTGTCTTTATCACCTTTTATTGAGGACATTGTTTTCATGTTCATTAAACATGTCTGTACATGTTACTTTTTATTCCGCTCCTAATCAGCAATTCTGGTGCAATAATCTGCTCATAGCAAAGAGAAATAACTGATATTTAATGTTGAACTGGGAGTGTTATTTTTGATACACCATTTAATTTAGTTTTCTGAAATGAAAATATTTAATAGATGTTTTAAGGACATAGGTGGTTGAAGTACTTACTGCACTAATCTCATTGAAGTTCAATGCCTGTTTCTCAAAGATGTCTGAAAAAACACTGGTCAAATGTAATTTCATGGGATGGAAAGAGGGATGTATTGAAGAATCCAATCAGCTTTATTAAAACATGGTATAAAACAGTTTTGTGTCATCAATCATTTGCAGGGACTCTTGAATTTACAAGTCAAAGGTGTTAATCAAATTGTTAGTTATCAGTAATTCCACAGTCAACATCATCGAAAACCTGATTTAGTACCAATGTCAGGTTGATGTGTTTATCCCCGTCAGAAATAACCAATAGAATCAGTATGGGGAATTTAAGAACCCAAATACACTGCAATGCTCACACTTTTTCCTGAATGTTATTTCGCCATGCTTTCGTTGATGCACCGTTTTGTGCTGCTGGACATTGTCTTCCCCTAGTGGCAAAATTAGTACTTTGCACCAAGGCCTCAGCTGAACCTCAGCAGTGTCCATACAGAACGAAATTATAAACGCAACATGCCGTGGTGGTCCCATGTTTCATGAGCTGAAATAAAAGATCCCACATATTATCCATACGCACAAAAAGCTGAACTCTCAAGTTTTGTGCACAACATTTATTTACATCCGTTAGTGGGTATTTCTCATTTGCCAAGATAATCCAGCCACTTGACATATCAAGAAGTAGGAGTATTTCTGTCTGTATTAAAGCCCTTTTGTTGGGAAAAACTAATTCTGGTAGGCTTGGCCTGGCCTGGCTCCCCAGTCACGTTAAATCCATAGATTAGGGCCGAACGAATGTATTTCAATTGACTGATTTCCTTCTATGAACAGTAACTCAGTAAACACGTTGAATTTGTTGCATGTTGAGTTTATTTTTTTCAGTATGGTTCACGTTTATTTCAATGGGAATGAAAATGAACTAAATGTGCATGTTTACTTATGTGAAAAGGACTGCAATGCCATTAGCTACCCACTGTCTGTCAATAGAGAAGGCCTACACTGTGGAAAGAACTCAAACTCAGACAGGCCTATACAAAAATATCCAATGATAGTTTGTTGCAGATACACTTCCTAGATTTTTGCGCGATATGTTAATTTGAGGTAATTCAATTTAAGTTTAAACGGGATACGTGTGTTCTGTAAATAATTATTTTCAATGTTCAGACTGGCCTTTGAGCGTCTCGTGCAACGTTTGCCGAATCGGAACTAAAAAATGTTGAACCTGCAAGATGGGTCAGTAACGTTGACGTAAAAAGTGTGCTTTCCGTGTGTATGGAAATGTAGTTTTCTCGCATCCTCCATTACGTTCTACTGAATAACGGCGACACCTGCAATGCACCGCATCTCCCAGTATGCAACTGGTTGTCGCTCCCATCGGTTGGGGAGAGTCAGCAGCACACGAGGACTTGCTGGGAGTGCTGAGTAAAATATTGCTTTCGCGTATCCCTTTACCGAGAGAAACCGGCTATTTTATTGCAAGTAAATCGAAAACATATTAGACTTAAGAGAGGGGAAGGTTGATCAATTGTATCAGGTGACCTCAACAACGGGTTAATAATAGGGGCGGACACTAGTTCAGCAACTGCGTAACGCAAGTATTTATCCACAGTAGTGAACATCTAGCAAAGACCCACGATGGACCCGAGAGACGCTGCCCCTGATTCCTGGGAACAAGAGGATGATGTTGAGGCCCCGGTCGACGGGAAACTCGATTCCGAATTCGCCGCCCTCAACGTGAATGCCAAACCGTTTGTCCCCAACATAAATGCCGTCGAATTTGTCCCGTCCTTCTTTCAGAAAGGCCCCTCGGAAGATCCTGATTCCGGTGGTAAGTTCGCGGTCACTCACGTTTGCGTTTGGCTAGATGGTTAGCTAGCTTGTTAGCAAGTTAACTTAGTTAGCTAGCTAACAAGCTCCACAACACACATGCGTCAACACTTTAGAGACCGGGTAAAGTAGCTAGTTAACGTTAAGGGTAAGCATTAGTTACCAAATTAACGCTATTTAGCTAGGCTAGTTAGTTAGCTAAGTTACTGTAACGTTAGCTGTATTCGGTAGTTGATGGATTGTTAATGGCTTGTTTGTAGCTAATATTTTCGGTAGGTTTTAGCTAACTATAGTAACGTTATGTTTCTATCCACTACTTACTAGTTAGTTGCCGGTTAGTGTGCTTTTAGCCAACTGTCGCCGACAGTGTCTATAGTTACATACGTTAACTAATTGTAAACATATGTGAGGTTTTGGACATTCGAGGTTTTAGTTAACTAGGTAAAGTAGAAAACGTTATCATTTTACCAAATGTTAGTTACTGGCATAACTAAGTTAACGTTAGTTAGCCTATCCTATGTCAGTCGTGTGACAATTGTGTACGTAACGTTGGTAAGGCAAACGGTCCCACATTTTTTTTTACTGTCTACGTGGGCTATGTAACGTTAGTCAGAAATGGCTAGCTTAGACATTCTTGGCCAATTGTGCTTTTTTGAGGCTATACCCTTCCCACAATGTAAGTTAGGATTTCAAGATATGTACCCAACTAGCTACTGTAGATAGATAACTAGTAATTATTTGAACGGGTCAACCTTGCCCCTTATAAATTGCAAGACATGACAACTTTAAAAACTGGTAACTAGTGTTGACATTATTGGTGTGACGTGGACGATCTTACTTTACATTGTGGAAGACAAACTTGTGAACAAAGTGTCCCATTTGAGCAGACCAATAAAGCAGAAATAACTAGTCAGAACCATTCATAGATTCATAGAAAATGAGCTGTGGCATGTTTTGGTCAGTTCTGTCTTTTGCCAAATCCAATATGGAGGGGAATATGTAAGATGCTTCGTCTTAACATAAATTACCATCCTTTCTAGAAAAGCTCTTAGGTCGTGGTGGTTATGCATGATCTAGTAGGCAATACTAACCTGTAAGTCATGAGGGGATTCAAATCTAGCTGTTTTCCCAGTCTGATATTTTTGACGTACGTCCGTTTTCTTATCCTTTAACCTCAATTTACCTGTTAACCTGCTGAACACGCCGTACAAGCTTTTTGCTGTTGATCGACATCACCAATGTGTGTTTATACTCAAGATATTCAACCGCTCTTGAGGAAAATGGCAGCCCAGTAAAAGTATAGTAAACATCAAGCTGTTGGTGGGTTAACCTCTTCCGGTGGAGTGTTGTTGCGTATAGATGGGTTAGCTGACAATGTCACAAGTGGTTGACGCTTCAATGGGGCAGAAGTCGGATGTGATTCTGGATGGCCAGATGGCTACCAACAATGACAAGAAACTGCCGTGTGGGGAATCGTGACTACTGTCAGCCAGTTTGATCTTGTTCTTGAGACCATGTCTTGTGTTAAGGTGTTTTAACTGATTCCATGTTAACTGAAATTTGCTACATAACCAAGAACTGTAAAAATGTATTTGAGATCACAAGTGCTGATTTTGCCTTTTTTTTTCAATGAACATTGAAGAAATATGGTTTACATGTTGTCAACAATCTATGTATGTTTTGTATGTATGTTTTGCCCCATAGTTGCGCAGGCTTTGGTTGTTGCAAAACAACCAACCTGTCTATAGTACATATTGCAAACCAGTTAACTGGGGGAACTGGTGTTGCAGTTTGTTGGCCTCATAAGAACTGTAGTAGTTGTGACTATTGTGGTAGACTGGAAGAGTGCTGGTTGGTAGATTTCACACCAATCCCACCTTACATTTTATTTGATGAAAAATGTCTGATGAAAGAAGACTTAATGTGAATACGCTCTACCTCTTTTTTTTTAGCGGAAGTTGAACCAGTTGTTGCCACCATGGAGGTTGCAGAAACTGCAGGTATGTATACGTGTGTGTTTTACACCTGTGGTCATTTTGCTCTGTTCAGCATTATCCATGAATAGCTTAGCTAGCCTCACAATCTATGGGCCCAGCCTCTGGCCTCTAACAAAGACCTCCGTAAATCCCGTCAACCCACTGTTCAACGTCCACCAAAGCAACTGTCACTGGTATGAATCACTAATTGATGCTTGTGGGCCTCAGTCTTCTCATTTAGTAGTCACAAAGTTCTGACATGTATCTAGTACAGCTTCTAGAACACTTTTTTTTGTGCACATTCATTGTTGCCGTGGAAGTGTTCTCTATGTCAGCTATTTTTGACCGCTGTGTGTCCTTTCGAGTCTCATTATGTGTAGATGACTGCCAGTTGATTAGCTAATGTCTTGTTACATTATATTTAGAAGAACCCACCCCCTCTATTATAAGTAGAATTAAGGTGTGCTGTAGTGCCAGTGAATTCTGTGAGGGTGCTGTACTGTGTCATAATAAACAGATTGATGCTGGCTAGCTTTGTCTGCGCACATAGCTTTGGTGCAGACAAAGACCAAACTTGATGTCTGGTGTTGCAACTTGGTGCCTTATTCCATTTAGAGTGGCTGCAGTTCCTAATTTTCTGCGAAACTGAAGTTTTTGACTAAAGAGGTTTTTGTGCATGTGCAGGATCCGCTGCGTGCTTTCCCCTCCGAGTTCTTTGAGCTACTGCTCAGTGCTTGCTCACTCCGTGACTCCACTGCCACTTGTTAGAAGAAACGCTGTTCTTTGTCTGTTGTAACAGTAATCAAAGCAAACATAAGCACGATGCAACAGGCAATTTCTTTTTCATGGGGGGAGGTTGTTATTTAGGCAAGCTGTATGTACACAGCCTATCAACAAAGCAAGACTCGGACAGGCAGTCAATAGTACGGGTTTAACGGTACAAACATTCGTACTGAGCCGTTTGGTACAGGGACCTTGGTTAATTCCTCACTGTGAACCTGAATGAATACTCAAATAAAAATGCTAGGCCTGCGCTGCGTTGTATGCCTCAAGTAAGTCAGTGGATTTTTGGGGGGGCTATTCCGTTAACAACAAGAGCTCAATCAAAACTCAAATCTAATTTGGCGCATTTAAATCTTTTCTTTTGTGAGGCGCAGCCAGGAACTAGTTCTGTACAAGTAGTGTGTTCAAAAACCAGGACGATTCTCCGTTGTTTGGAAACCTTTTTGCTTCCCAGAAGATTACATCGGAAATGAACAGAGTATGTCGCCACTGATCAACAAAAATGCCTATACACCTGCCAACGCCTCAAACATGACACATTTAAGCCGACTTCACCACAGTATTCCAACCACTGGAGCAAGATGGAAATGCAAAACAATAACGGTCTCCCATCTGCATTAAAGCAACCCTTTGCAGTTGACTCTGCCACGGAAATTACAAGAGCGATAGCTATGTTTTATAGCTGCAGATATTTGCGCCCATTCTCGGTTGTTGAGAAGAAAAGGGGGTTTCATCACCTCGTGAAAGTGCTCAAGCCACGTTATAAACTTTGCCCTCTCGCACCTGTGTCAGCAAACAGGTTTTAGTCCCCGCTCTATGTAAGCAAGCCAAAGAGGAAATTGTCAATTAATTGACCAATGCACCCTGTGTTGCACTTACTACAGATGGATGGACCACCAGGGCTACAGAGCTACTTCACTGTGACAGCCCATCACTTTACCCCGGAGTGGGAAATGAGAACTACTGTGCTACAGACACGCTTCACTCGAGTCACACGTGCGCATATTTTTCTTTGTAAGAAAACATTATAGCATAGGCCTACACAATGTCTGGGTCATGTTTACATATTGATTTTACACACACATTGCACTTTTATTTACAGCAATATGTTACAACACAGAGCTTTCATATATATTTTAGGAATGTTTGTTTCAATCAGCTTTCCAGAACTGAGGCAGAGAGATGAGCTACATGTCAATCAAATTGGTTGAGGGTTCAGTAAAGCATAGTTTATTTCACTTTTGTATATTATCTACTTCACCTGCTTTGGCAATGTTAACATATGTTTCTCATGCCAATAAAGCCCCTTGAATTGAGTAAAGAGAGACTTGAACGTGTGTGTGTGTGTGTGAAATAACATGCGCAGAACATGATTCGGCTCATTCGTTTTGAGAAGTTAGGGGCGGGGTGGAAACTCTGTATTTGTAGCCTCTGCCTATTCCATTTTCCACTTTACCCCAAAGTGTGCATTCAACCTCATAGTGAGGTATAATTAAAGTTTTACCGATGAAACGTCTGCATACCAACCATTTGATCTCGATCAGTTTCATGGGGATTTTCATTTAGATCTTGAGTTATACAGTTTGTAAGTAGCCTACAGTTGTCTAAAATGATGAACAGTAACCAGGTTTCCATCCATTTTTTTTATGCGAGTAAAGTATGTTGGTTAAATGTGCCTAATGGGACTAACAAATGTGGGGAACTTTCAAAATATCGACAAAATAACTACGCTAGACAATGTGGGATCTTTTGTTGGTTTAACTGAATTATATGAAATGTCGGTGGAAACACTTGTGCACAAATATTGATATAATAACCACCATAAAGTTGGAGTCAGTCTGACATGTTTGGTCCTCCCACTACGACTCGTTGGGAAAGCATGCGGTTTAGGCCTATTAGACTACAGATGGAATAAGTTCTGAACTTCACAGGGTGGTGAAAGTGCAAGGTGATGATCGATGCTTGGATACCGTTTTGACAAATTTAAAATTATCTCGCTTTTTTGTCTAATAATATCAGGTAGGCTATATGTGCTGTTGGCTAGAGCGCGCATGCCAATTCCATAACTCGCGTTGTGAAGGAAACCCATTTAACTTGTACCCCAAAGGGTATTTTTATGTGCACTGTCATCACGCACAGCCTTATATCTGCAACAGGAATATGTGATGGAAACTCATCTCTGGTGGGGAAATGTGCATGTTGGTTTTTATACAGATTTGAGAATGTTAGTGTGAACCTGCGTCCACGTGGATGGTAACCGAGCCAGTGAGTGAAGTTTGAAGCAGATGGTGTTAAGAAGCTGTAGCTTAGCCTACCTGTGTGTTTAGTTTAAATCAAAGCACTTATGAGTTTTGAACAAGAGTAACTAGTAACATTATACTAGTTATTATATTATGTAGATGAAAGATTAGTGGAATCTGTGTGAGTAGCTGGACAGGTAGGATGACTGACAGTGAAGGTGAACAGGTGGTCAGGTGACAGAGGAATGGATGAGACTGAGGCAGGAATTCCTTTAACCATAAAGTGGTATATTTACTGAGTAGTCTGTGTTGCATCACAAAGGAAACAAATAACATGTATCCAATCAGATTCATAATCAAAGATCAAATCAGATCATTCATTATTAACACAAGTTAGGGAGGTCAACAGTTCAGTTCATTAAGTCAATAGTAATCATCCGCGAGTCATTTAGGCTCGTAACTATTTATCATAAATCATGAAAGAATACAAACAGTGAATGGTTATACAATCTATAATCCCCATCAAAGTCAATCAGTTAGCAAACAATGACATTTCTCATTTCACTCTTTCAATTGTCTTCATGTGTACATATAATTCATTTCAATACATATGAACCATATCGATTGCATAATTGGCCTATGAGGATCCGTACGGCCGTGATCATTGACAATTCACATTACACAATATGTTTGAAGCGTGCGCTCCAAGCCGCGCTCCGCGGTAAAACCTATAAACAATAACTGAATGGCCCACTCTCTCGATCGCCACAGATAATTCAGATGAAAGGTAACATAGTCGGTGGACTTACGTGGATTCATGGACGCACAGAACTTCTGGATCAGATGGAGTTAAGGAAGAGAAAGCAGCGAGATCAGGCGATGGCAATTTCCTCCTTTTATGGAGTTGAGATCTGTCGGACATTTCCACCTGACCTAATTAGAGCGCCCCTGGTCCAGCTGAGTAAATGGCAATGAATTAAAGGAGTATTCCACCAACTCCATGGGCCTTTTCTACAGTAGAAGACTATCATTATGTGATCTAGCAGACATCGAAATCGCTTTAATCTAACTTGAATGGTGCTCATTCAATAGTCTGAGTAGAGCTGAGACTGGGTAAAGTAGAGAAACTGACATGAGAAGCTTCGGGACCTTTCTCTGTTGGGAAGAGGGGGCCAGAATGATCCCCAGCCACTCCATTCAATTAGTCTGACTTTTCCTGTGACTGGCAAAATTACTTCAGCATTCCTTACTGTTGAGGTCTTACATCATTTACATTAGGCTAAAAGTTCTGAATGTGCAGGATGGAAGAAAGGCTTGAAGTCCAGCCAAACATGTCCAGGCCCAGCCTGCCATGGCACACTCACTGACCTCTAGCCCATATTCTACTGCAAGTGTTTCCTGGTCCTGGGGACCCAAAGGGGTAGACATTTTAGTTTTTCCCCTAGCATTACACACCTGATTCCACCAATCATCAACTCATTTAACCTTTGATTAAGTGGAATCAGGAGTGTGGTACTAAGTTAACTAAATGTGCAACCCTTTGGGTCCTCAGGACCAGAGTGAAATCTGTAGTGTTTAATCGTCTCATAGTTGGAATGATGAGCCATGCTCTAAGTGTCAGCATGGTCTGTCATCACTACTACGGTCTTTAAAGCCTGTAGGGTGCTGAATGGTTACACTATTTCAGATGTTAAACTGCTTTTTTAGAAATCAAATAAGGAAAATTGTATCAATGTTTTTGGAATGAACTCTGACCTTAAGCTCTAATGTTCTGTAGATTTGGCATTCTGTAGTTTTAGCTGTAAAATCTTGTCAAAACTGATGCCAGAAGTTTAGCTGTAGTAACTATTAACAAGCTTCGTAGAACAATACCCTCATGGCTAATTAATATGCTCTAACTGTACTGTGTGAGTACTCTACATCATTGCCAGCCTGTAGTGTAGCCCTAGTTAGGTTTTCCCCTTTGAATATGAAATGTTATGGCAAACTAATTACATGTATTTTATCTATCTAAACGTAAACATTTGTAGAGAAACTTAATTTACCAAATTCTTAGCTATGGTGGTAGGCTTTTTCACATCAGACCTGAAACCAGAATAATCTATTTTCAAACTCGTATCATTATTATTTTTTCCACACCACTAATGCTCTGTTCGGTTTGTCCCTGGGCAGCCCCGGTGGAGAACGGCGACTCTGAAATGACCACAGAGGAGACATGGGACCTGAAAGGGGTGGAGTCCAATGAGGAAGAACCAGGAGGAGGGCCTGGTGGTGACGGGGGACCAATAGTTGTTGAGGAGATTCTGGAGGAGGAAGTCCTAGAGGAGGAGGAAGACGTGCCAATCATACCTAAAGTGGTCGCCCTACCACCAGACGCGCCCAAGAAGGAACATGTGAACGTGGTGTTCATCGGTCATGTTGGTGAGTGGGGGCACATCTGCTTCTTTCTTCCTCTTTTTCATGGCTATTGCAGTGGTTTCACATACTATCACTTAGGTGTGTGGGTCATCTCGGTGTTGCTCTGTTATTTCTTGGGGTTTCATTTGGTCCAATAAAACATGTTTATTGGCAGCCCTATATAACATCCATGGTGTATAGTTGTCACTGTCACACCTGGATTGCTGATTGGAGGGTCTGTCAAAGAAACAAATCTAGGGGAAACTATGCTATTGCCTTAATAGAAAACGAATGTTTTGTATTCATTTTTCATTTAATCAGCCCTGTTACAAGGCTAGACAGCACAGGCCATTTTTATCTGCTCTCACAACTCCCTGTTGTCCCTCATCTCTCCCTAGATGCTGGCAAGTCTACCATTGGAGGACAAATCATGTGAGTATCTCTTTCTGTTGTGGTTATGATTCATTCAGTCCAATGGGGTTTTTAACACCTGTTGCATTTCTCACCACCCCTCCACTCTTTGCTCCTTCCCCCTCTCTCTTCATCACTCCCTCTGGTTATCCCCTTCCTCACTGGTAGGTATTTAACAGGCATGGTAGAGAAGAGAACTCTGGAGAAGTATGAAAGAGAAGCCAAGGAGAAGAACAGGGAAACCTGGTGAGTTACACTCTGCTTTTTACCAGGGTCTACTGCAAAAAGTATATGAAATGGCATGACTAAAGCCTGTCAGTATGACAAGGGTTTAACCCCCTCCCTTCCTCTGTCTGCCAGGTACCTCTCCTGGGCTCTGGACACTAACCAGGAGGAGCGAGACAAGGGGAAGACTGTGGAGGTGGGCAGAGCGTACTTTGAAACTGAGAAAAAGCACTTTACCATCCTGGACGCTCCAGGCCACAAAAGCTTTGTGCCCAATATGATCGGAGGAGCGTCGCAGGCTGACCTGGCTGTGCTGGTGAGTCCATTGTGTCATGCTTCTGTTTTTCAAGGTGTGTGTGGGGGGGGGGGGGTGTGAAATAACTTGTGGCTGCAAATACCAAAATATCCAGTTGAGAGAAAGATCTCTTGAAATGGTAAATATAAAGATTATTTAAAAAATAAAGATTTGAAATTAACAACGATAAATATTTGTTTACTTGATTGTAAAATTCATCGTTTTGAAATCTACACAGCAATGTCAGAGTTCCTTTAATTTTTATATTTATTTTACCTTTATTTAACTAGGCAAGTCAGTTCACAACAAATTCTTATTTTCAATGACGGCCTAGGAACAGTGGGTTAACTGCCTGTTCAGGGGCAGAACGACAGTTTTGTACCTTGTCAGCTCGGGGATTTGAACTTGCAACCTTCCGGTTACTAGTCCAACGCTCTAACCACTAGGCTACCCTACCGCCCCAATGAATGATTTTCAATGTGTATTTCTCCTGCCTAGGTGATCTCAGCCAGGAAGGGAGAGTTTGAGACAGGCTTTGAGAAGGGTGGACAGACACGGGAGCACGCCATGTTGGCCAAAACGGCGGGGGTGAAGCATCTGATCATCCTTGTCAACAAAATGGACGACCCCACAGTGAACTGGAGCCTAGAGAGGTGCGCAGTTACCATTTAGAGCACAGAAATCACATCAGGTTACAGGAAACTGGTAGTCACGGGTGCTTGCTCCAGTTTACATCAACAAGAAAACACCCATTACAGAGAAGATGATGTGGTTATGGTCAAAGCATAGGGTGGAATCCTTTGTTGATGTAGGGTCTTTGTAGAACCTTAACGGAAATCATGCATACATTGACATCATTACAAGATTTGCTCGAGAGTTTAACATTTATTCTTATGTATCTGAAATCCAGCTCAACCCACAATTTTATTTTTTGTTTAACCTGAACTCAGGTACGAAGAATGCAAGGAAAAACTAGTGCCATTTTTGAAGAAGGTTGGCTTCAACCCCAAGAAAGACATTCACTTCATGCCCTGCTCTGGCCTCACAGGAGCCAACCTCAAGGAGCCTGTTGAGTCGTGCACTTGGTATACGTGAGTATGACCAGCTTTTACACTGCTGTCCCTGGACTGTGTTCACTAGGTATGAAACGGAAGAAAACAGTCAAATGGAGAGGCACTATCTGTTCTTGTCCTTCCTTCTCTGTTAACGAAGCCACACGAAAGGTACTATAACATTTCAGTGTGAATGGATTGAATATTCTTCTGACGCTACTGTCCTGACCTGTTTATCTCCTCTCTGTCTTCCAGAGGGTTACCATTCATTCCACATCTGGACAGTTTGCCAAACTTAAACAGAGCGAGCGACGGACCAGTCAGATTACCCATCGTAGACAAATACAAGGTGAAGACGACCACATTATGAAACCTTTTTTATTCTACTGCCATTAATATGGCAACCAACCCATTATATTTAAGTGTTTATTTAGATACGGTTGTCCTTTACATGACAGTACTTTAATGGTCAACAACTGTAGTGAGCCATGTCATTCGTACTGCCCACATCAGCAGCTACACTGTACATGTAACATCCTATTTCCTGGTAATAAAAAGCCTATTAAACCACACTAGTTTTTAACCCTCTCACACAACTGTAGAAGACCTTTTTCTGACTTGGGTTACTTAATCTGGCCTCGTTCTACTGTTGTTCCCCACCCTATAGGACATGGGTACTGTCATCCTGGGGAAACTGGAGTCGGGGTCCATCAGTAAAGCACAGCAGCTTGTCATGATGCCAAACAGGGTAAGACATTCTCCAGCAGTCTGCCATGGAACATCCAACGCCCATCAGAGCATTAGAGCTATAGCTAATCCTAGGTAATGGGGTGGCAAGTATCTTAAGCCAGAGTTGTTTAGTCATAGGTATTTTTGTCTGTGCCACACGGGATCTCCCTCTGTTGTTTTTTTACCATAAAGGTGTTCGCTCCATCTCTTATTATGAACTTGTTAATGGCTGCGTATCCCTTCCATCCTTCCTCCCTCCATCCCTCCCTGTAGCACACAGTGGAGGTGTTGAGCTTGCTGAGTGATGATGTGGAGACAGACGATGCTTCTCCTGGAGAGAACCTGAAGCTGAGACTGAAGGGCATCGAGGAGGAGGAGATCCTGCCAGGCTTCATCCTCTGTAACGCTGAGAACCTCTGCCACTCTGGACGCACCTTTGACGCCCAGGTACGCCAGTCACCATGCCACCACAGATACTAAGGCGGTTGGAGTTGGACCGTAGTCCTGTCTGAATGTCGCCCTAATGGCAAACATTGGATTTATTGGTGTTTGTTTTTACTCAGTATTGTGTTGTGTGTTCTCATAGATTGTCATCATTGAACACAAGTCCATTATCTGCCCTGGTTACAATGCTGTCCTCCACATCCACACCTGCATCGAAGAAGTGCAAATTACGGTAAAGATACTGTCATAATGCCATAACCTTCAAAAGGAACCATCTTCATTTTGAGTCTGCAATGTATTCCCTTTGAACTGCACCTGACAAATAGTGTTGTAAAGACCTGCCAGTATAGTTACTGTGATGGTTCCGCTCCACATCTAGGCCTTAATCTGTCTGGTAGACAAGAAGTCGGGAGAGAAAAGTAAGACGCGACCGCGCTTTGTGAAACAGGACCAGGTGTGCATTGCCCGTCTGCGCACCGCCGGAACCATCTGCCTTGAAACCTTCAAAGACTTCCCCCAGATGGGACGGTTCACCCTACGGGATGAAGGTACGGGGTCTGCTATCACTGGGGCTGTTAGTCGGCGGCAGGTAGCCTAGCGTTGAGCCCGTAAAGGAAAGGTCTCTCGGTCGAATCCCCAAGCTGACTACTTGAAAAATGGCAATTTGCCCTTGAGCAAGGCACTTAACCCTGATTACTTATGTAATTTGCTCTGGATAAGAGCGTCTGTTGAATGATGAAAGTATATATGTAAAATGTTAGTAGTCCCTAAATGGCCATGCTGGAAGGAACAATGGTTTAAATGTATTCCAAACTGGAACAAAGGTTAAAGTAGGGCTGGGTGATATACCGTATTTTATGATATACCGGTGTTGATGCAGGGACCGACCCGTTTGGGTTTTTCTTTACCTTCTATACCGGTATTTGAATGTTTGGTTTGTTAAATGTGATACGCCATGTGTAATGTCATTTTTTATAGGTTACTTCACTACTTGTCATCTCTCTCCGCTCTTTCTCTCCTTGCCACTTTCCACACAGACCTAGCCACGCCCCCTGTCACTCAAGGAGCGTATTTGATGTTCCTCAACCACTAGACACTTGCGTTGAGTCTGCATGGTCAATGCAGCACATGCAACAATGTTGATGACAACGATGCTGTTTTCACTTTGATTCTTAATATAAATCCACTAGCGTTCTATAATGACACTATTAGTTTGTTTCTTACATCAGCAAACAGCTAGTTTGTCTTTTCGTAGCAAGTTGACCCTAAATCTTGTGAGACACGTAATTGTTAGCCACTAATGCCAATAGCTAGCTAATAAATGTACTGAGTAAGAGCAAACGTAGCTAGCTAATACAGCCTGATAATACCAGCGCTGGTGTAGACCTAAATCAGCATGTTTGTGCAACAGTATCTTCTAAATCAAAGCGGAATATGTTAGCTACATGAAGTAGTTAAGAGAGAACATGCAATGTAGCCAAAGCTTATAGGGTTCCCTAGGAAACACGTATCAACACTTTAGTTCCTTCCCTGTCACAATAACTCCTCCCTGGCATTTTAATTTGTTATCTCAAACACTGTATTCAAAGTGCCCACTATTATATTCTAACTATAGAATTAGAATAGTCATTATATTTCCATGATTCAAACAGTTTTACTCTAATTCGCAGGTCAAGTCGTAATTGCAACATTTGGTTAAAAATAAGTCCTTGATTAATTTCCCATATCGTGCAGCCCTACATGGCAGTATGGAAATTCTCAATTGAGCAGTGGTGTAAAAAATACTTTCAAATAATACTTAAGTTTAGTTTTTTTTTGCTATCTGTACTTTACTATTTTTATTTGACAACTTTTACTTCACTACATTCCTAAAGAAAATAATATACTTCTTACTCCATACATTTTCCCTGACACCTAAAAGTACTTGTACTGAGTACCTGCTCAGCATTCAAAATGTAACAGTGGTCCAATTCACACACTTGTCAAGAGAACATCCCATGTCATGTACTGCCTCTGATCTGGAGGACTCACTAAACACATGCTTTGTTTGTAAATTATTGTTGAGTGTTGGCGTGTGCCCCTGGCTATCCGTAAGCAAGAAAATAGTGCTGTCTGGTTTGCTTAAAATAATTATGTATTTATTTTTTACTTTTGATACTTAAGTACATTTTATCAATTACATTTAATTTTTATACCTAAGTATATTTAAAACCAAATACTTTTACTGAAGTAGTATTTTACTGGGTGATTTTCACTTTAACTGGAGTAATTTTCTAGTAACGTATCTTTACTTTCTCAAGTATGACGATTCGGTCATTTTTCCCATCATTGCATTTGAGTGCAGGAGATGCAGAAATGATAAGTGCAGACATTTGTTTTGGTTGAATTGTTTTATACTGTTCAATCAGAATGGGGAAAGACTCATTGAAATCACGTAGAATGTATGTGTTGCCACTCTAGGATCACTCACTACTCATAAAGCAAATGTACAACTTTACTATACAACAACTTAAATTGGTCATACTGTAAAAATAAAAATACAGTGATGATTAGTTTGGTCATATTGCCCAGCTCTAGATTAAAGTCTCTGTTAGTGGTTGAGTTGCATTTGTGGTGAAACGTACTGTTTGGGGAGTGTGGTAGAGGGGATGGGTCATTCATTGGGACCCTAAAGAGGGAGAAAGTCTGTAGGAGGGGGTCGGAGAGTGGAGGGTCTCCACTTATGAAGTTTCAATTTTAAACTAGCCCATTTGGACTTGAGTAGACAGGCTTTGCTGTTAACCTATGTCTGTGTCCTCTCCTCAGGTAAGACCATTGCCATTGGTAAGGTGTTGAAGCTCGTTGCTGAGAGGGACTGAAGCGGTTGTATGGGAGTCCCCGGTCACAGTCTGGCACCATGGTGGGGTGGGGGTGAAGAGTGGAGTCAGGGGTCATTGATGGGAACTCTGCTCGCGGCCCTCTCTTCTCTCCCCCCTTTGACCTGTCGATGATCAGCTTAAAAAACTTCTCTGAAAAAGAAACCTGTTTTTAAGCAAATGAAAAACGAGATCAAGTACACACGAGTCAGCTTTCTCATATTGAGAGCTCAGCTATGCCATTTTTGGGTTAGGCCCTGCCCCCAAACCCATTCCCTCACACCCCTACTCTGGTCTACTCATGACCATATAACACAATTGTTTTCTTAGTTTTTTATTTTAAATTTTTCTTCCATCATTGAACATTTTAAAATGGCAGCAGTTATATCTGTAACCAGACAAGGACCAGGATTTGCTTGTAATACAGAAAAATATATTATTTACACAAAAAAAAATTAACAAGTTGAAACCAAAATGTTATTATCTTGGTTGTACAAAGGGTTGAAAATATCCACTAACTTCCCAAAATTCAGAATTGGGGCGGGGGGGGGGGGGATAGGCAGAAAATCTGGAATCCTCCAGCCAGGATTTCTGGAAAACCTGGGAATTTTGTGAAAATTAATGAATTTTTGCAACCCTAGTTGTACATGTCTCCCATTGCTTTTACCCACTTTTGGTTTCTCTTATATGGCGTTCTGGCAGTGTGCTTGAGCGCCTTCACATGTTATTAAAGCAAACTACTATGACAATAAAATATAAAAATTGGAGAAGTGCTAGTTCTTTTATTTGTGCTGTTTAACGTTAGAGGAAAAAATATAATTAAGTTGACATGAAATTTGTCATTTAATCTTTATCATGCATACCAAAAAATACATCTTTACCCCGTGAGAAAGATGGAATTTAGTAAAGCTGTTTGTGTTCAGGCAATCCTTTTCAAAGCCTAAAATACTATATTTCAACTCATACAGAATGTGCCCTACAGCTGGATATTTGCCTGTGTGTAATGACGACCACTTGTGTACCTTTTGTACTCTACTAAATTACATGACAAGCAGGTGGCACCTCTTCTCTCAAGTTTTACTCTAATGGATATTGTTTTAATCACAGATCAATGTAATAAATCAAACATTACTTGTATTCACGCTAACCTAATTATCTATACACAACTGACATCTGGACCCAATTAGAATGTCTATAATACTCTCCCATACCATAAATTACCCATTCTCCATAAGCATCAGGCCCCTTTCAAACTTAAATTCTATCAATTTGTAGCATTCAAATGTACAATATTCAATTGATTTTATTTGTCGAATTTGGCCATCAGGCCCCATCAAAAACAGTCATGATGACATGCCCCTGCCATAGCCCTTCCAAAATAATAATGTACTGTTCCATTTTCCAATAATACATAGTCTAAAATGCTATGTGGGGAGAATATACTGTATGTAAACAGGGCACAAACTGGAGCAAAGCCGAGATCGCCATGACATGGTGGAGGGACACAGAGCGGGATAGGGAACTACAGGGTGGGGTCACTCTTCTGTGTGGGTGTGGCTTTGGCCATAGTAGTGGTTTTGACAGTAGTCATCAGAGGAGCAGCCAGCCAGCCTCTGACCAACACTGGGCAAAGAGCGAGAGATAACACAGGCGAAACGCCTAATGGTAAGTGAGGACATCATTTTTTTTAAATGGTTTTGAATTAATTTGGAGACTACAGGATTTGATTGAATGTAAAAATGGGTTGGAATTTATTTTTTCATGTTTTATTGCAATTTTAACAAGTCAAATAAGATCTGAAATGGTGAGTTCTGCAATGACAGATTGGTTGATAAAATAGTAAACCGTACGTCTCTGAATGTATGTCTGTGAAGTATCAGTGATTGATAAAGTCCTATACTTTTAAGTGGTGTCTGTTCTGATTTGTTATCCCTTCAGCACAACCCAAGGATGCAATCCACGGTGGTCACGGTGTCAGACATGGATCTTAAAACCAGCCGCACCAGCACCAACCATGAGACCCAGGACACTGAAGCAACGACCCCACTGAACCATGTCCCTGACGGGGTCACCCTGGGCACTAATGTCCCCTGCTGGTACTACTTCACCAGGCCCATCCTGGCCATCCTTATCGGCGGAGTGCTGTTCGGCTTGGGCACGGCCCTCTCCCTGCTCTACTTCACCCAGGTGGGGAACGTGCCCTACCTGCTGGGTCCTGTGTTCCTTTCTGCGGGGCTCATGTTCCTGGTCACGGGGCTGGTGTGGGTGCCTGTGGTGAAACAGAGACTAGAGCACAAGGCTCCGACCAAGGTCAATGGCAAGGCGCTTCAGGTGGACGAACAGCACCGAAGAGCCATGGACTCTTCAAGCTAAAACTGTTGTTTTGTAGAGTAGGTCAACCATGTTAGTGGGGTTTTCTACCAACATAATTCTGAAAAGCACACTTCCTAAAAGATGTATAAATGTTCGGGGGCAGGTGTAACATAACATAGATGGATTTGTATTTGTATTTATTAAAACCTTTATTTATGCAGGTTAGTCTTATTCATATAGATTCCATTTTGCAAGAGAGACCTCTGTGAAATGCACTGTTTATCTTCTGTAAGTAGCTGTCCTCGATCTAGGCCCTAATACAAATATGGGATTGAATGACCTCGTCCTGTAAAAGGGAACATCATGTGATTGCTCTGTTGGGGGGTTTTAACATGATCCGAACATGGCCGTGCTGCTGTGGCCCAGGCTATCCCATCTGTCTGATTGTGATCTGTAATAGTTGTTTTTCCACCATAAACTGCTGTTTTCCTTGTAGCTGCTGTTGTAGTGGATTGCTAAATCCTTTAGAAACAGGATTACAGAGTCAGAAAATTCTACCGGACATTATTATAGCTGATTGTTGAAATCATGATGGACAGTTGGACACTGAGTGGTAGTGGGTGCTCCCTCGCTCTGTCCCTCAATACTGCTGCTGGATTAAATTATCTAAGCTTTTATGTTTCTGGGTCAAAAAGGCTCATTTTATTTATCAACATAATGCAGCAATTATGTAATAAATTAGATTTGATATACTAGTCTTTCATTTTCAATGTACAGTAATAAATTGTATGGGGGCACATGTTTTTCTGTACAAAAGACCACAAGGTGGCAATAGGCCTACATGCCATTATTTAGCAGTCAGGTGAGCAGTTGGGTGTAATCACATTATACTAAGGCTGCAGACAAAGTCCAAATCAGATATTTTTTTTCCACTAATTGGCCAATCAGATCAGCTCTGATAAGGATCTGTGAAAAGATCTGATGGGATTGGTCAAACGAGTAATAGTGGAACAAAGATCAGAATATGGCTGCCTGTGTAAACACAGCCTTGTAGGCTTTTGTGTCTGTCATTACTGTTGTAATTTCTAGAAACAATCTGGATGTGAATAGATTTCTGCCATTATGTTCTTTAGAAATGAGGGAGAGAAACACGTAATGAGTCAAATGTTGTCCAGAACGTCATTCCACAGGTGAACAGACATTAGTGTGCCATGTTTGACGTCTCTGCATATTGGACTGATGACCGATATCTAGAAAATCAGAACCATCATGGCTCCTTTCTACAATGTATGTCACACATGTCCTACCTCCTTTACAGTATTAATATGGTTGGTGTCATGTCAGTATCCCGTCTACCCAGCCCTCCCTCACCTGTCTACGGCTACCACGCCCCACCTCTCTGTGCTGTGCCCTGTGCTGTGACACAGGACAATTTGAATAGAGGCGAGCTTCCTCACCTGTCTCACCTTAAACTTTACCCCAACCGAATTCACCGAATTCCACCAGGAAACCAACCGCAAATGATAGTTAGAAAAGAAAAGGTTGTCTAAACAAAGTATTTGTTAGGCCTATCTCCAAGCCAATTTAGAGACATGGAGCCGACGTACCGCGGTCTAGGTCGCTGTTCCTGCGCCTTTTGGTTGGCAGTGTCTTTCGACATATTCGGGCTGCTTGTTCTTTTGATCGGTGTTTTTGCGGACATATTCTTCTATGACTTTTTAATCTACGCCGGGGCCATCATCATCTTCCTCAGCCTCGTCTGGTGGGTGTTCTGGTACACGGGCAACATCGAGGTCCCCCCGGAGGAGCTGGAGGATGACGTCGGGCTCTTGAAGAAGGAGCGGGGCATCGCAGGTGCGGTGAGGCGGTTATCCAGCCGTCTCTCCAACAGTGTCAGGAACTCTCTGCGGCGGAATGGAGGCCCCCCCCGCGGGGTCGCGAGAAGGGCAGGGACCGGGCTGTCTACGACGCACATGAGGGATGCCCAACAGCAACCGAAGCCCCCGCCTGTCGTATTGACGATGGGGCCGCTTGATGAGGACACGCACACGGTGTCTGCATCCGTGGACACAGACATACCTGTCCCGTACACAGCTACAGAGACCTCGGCCATATGATGCGCAATGCGCACAAGGTTAGCCTAATATTTCCAATCGGTCATTAAGCCATTTAGGCTATAGCCTAGGGATACATTTTGTTATTGGATAGGCCTAATTTTCATTAAACATGTGCATAGATTATAGGTTTTATGGGCCAACTTCATTCTAGACTATTGTTTTTGATGATAATAGCCCACAACTTTGATCCACAATTCAGCAGGCTATAATGTTCCTTATAATTAAATTAAATGACAATGTGTTTCAGTGAATGAGGAAAGAAACTGTGTGATCTAATGGAAACGGACGTCCTTTATCTTTCTGTTAACCATTAACGTCATTGAATGGCAGTGCACGCCTAAAGAGAAGCCCTGCTCAAACAATAAAACCGTTTCTGAGAGGGCGAAGTAGAGCAGCTGCTACATGAAACAAAGAAACGTAGGTTGACCATGAATTGTCTATCTTAGGAGTTAGGACACATTTTTGACATCGATCTAAACGGATGTAAGCTACAGTATGACTGTATGTTGCAACTATGACATCATGAGGTAACCATATATTTTGTCCACCAGAAGTTAGAGGCTTGGCAGCACTGAACCCCAGAAGGACATTTCACTTGTACATCTCACAATGTTTACAAGCACATTTCGCTTTTAATATTGTCCTATGGCCTTTTTTCTTTGAAACATTTCGTTTTTAAAATCAAATTATGCTCCTCAGTGAGGACTTTTTGTTTGTTTTATGTTAATTTTGTGAATACTTTGTGGATAATTGATGCAATACTTTGATAATACAGAGATTTTTTCTAGCAAATATGTCAGACTTTCACTTTTAGGGCTAAGTGCTACTGAGAAGGTGCTTGTTGTGAACTTGACCTGGCACCTGTATTCTACATCCCCGTCCACAGTGGTGATAAGCAATATAGCACATTAACGACCTTTGTACCCTATGGATTTCCCTACCTTTATTTATACAGACATTACTTTTGTATGTCCATATGGCTGCCTCATCATGCTTTATTAACCTTTTACCTGTTTGTATTTCCAACTGACAGTTCTCAGATTTTTGCCAAACACAGTACCTACACATGGACTAGAATAACATATGAGTGTTACTGTGTGGAATGACAACACTTTCATTATCTACAGTAGGCTAGCTTTGACCTTGACACCTTGTTACTCCACACAATAAAGTATGGGAGCGGTGTACTGTACTATGTTTTTGAGCTTCAGTCAGGGTCCTTTTATCACATTGACAGTGATTATATGAGGAACTGCAAAGTTTTTTTAATGGCTGAGAGGTACTACAGCTGTAGGATCTTAATTTGATCACCTGGTTGCAGGATAATTTTCCTTGTTTAAGAAGGCTTCTTAAGTTTGTAATTTCCACTTTGAAATGTTAAGCTTGTCCATTAATTATAATCCACATAACAATTCACATTTCTGGTTGCTGCAGGATTATTTTCCTGCTGTAGCAAACTGGCTCAAATTTAAGATCCTACATATGTAGGCTACCCTGACAAATTTCAGGTGGCTGAAATTTTGGACATTTTACATATACTACATGATAGACTTTTCTATGAAGAAATAATCACACAGATCTCAAATCATTAGTCACCAAACAAATTATCAATCACAAACAAACGCTTTGTCAGTCAGGAACAGTGATAACCTGTCGTTCAGGGCAGATGGTGCTTTTGAGCCCCACATTTTTAGCACATTTTTTTTTTTGTTTTTAGTGGGGGGTTGCCTATTTTGGTTTTAATACGTGTCACATATCAGTTTGCAAACAATGTAAAAAATAAAAAACAATTATAATAATCATTGAGTTAATAAAGCAGCATACAAACACACTCTTTTTTGCTCTCTTGAGACAGGCAGCTCCAAAATGCAGGTGTTTCAACCTATCTCAGTGCTTTCTGTGGTGGTGGGGCAGTGTTCTCTAGTTGCGCCTTAATTTGCTCCGTTTTCTGTCACTCATGGGGACACTACGTCACCGCCAACTCTAAGCCCCTTGGGTGCTGCCATAGAGTTACATTAGAAGTTCCCATCCAAGAAGGCTCATGGTCATTGGCCGCAGATAAAATGTCAAATCATGTTATCTACATTAGCTTCGATTGGACTGATCATGTCACCATCATACTTTCAAAATCTTAGCTAGCAGTCATCATCATTAATCAAGTCGACAATCTACCGGGAAATCCTTTTTAATCCTTGTCATATGAAGATAAATAACAGATAAAAAAGTATCGGTACTCATCGGCCATTGGACATAAACACTACACATCAAGTTGGAAATCGCAAATTCAGCAATGGTTTGGAAGTGGTTTGGAAGGAATCAGTGGCTAACTGCAAGCATTACAAAGCAACCACTAGCCTGCTATTCAGTGGCTGTGTGGTCCCAAGTCTGGGTTTAAGATTCTATTTTCCAAGCTTAAAATGATAAACATTCAACATTGGCCATGCTGTCAATCCAGCATGATTTCTGCCGTGCTCAAAACAACTGTTAACTCGGAACTGAAAGATCTGACTTCAGTGAGGTCAAGACAACTGGAAACTCGAAAAAAACAAGCTCCGACTAGGAAAATACGTTTTGAACGGTCATCCAACTCAGAATTGTTATTCGGGAACTCGGGCATCTTTCTAGAGCTACGACCTGAAGATCCCTGATGCGTTCATGATTCAACCTTGTTTTTTTCTGAGTTTCCAGTTATCTTGAGAGCACCATAAATCCAGAGAATGCCAGACTTTGACGACAAAATTTGCCCACAAATAACCACTGCGCCACCTTCCTGTTCAAGTGAGCACAGCACAACAAGGTGAGTCCAAAAATGTCTTGTATGCTGCTGCATAAATTATGTAATATGACAGGGAATGTATACTCCCTATATGTATACTGTTGCTAAGAAAGTAATACTAAGTGTATGTTGTGTAGTAAGCTGTTAGTAACCCATGTGCCTCACCCTAATAATTTGGTCCATTTTCCCCTCTTAATTTCACCTACTGTTCTGACTTGGTGGTACACATGTAGCCCATAACCTGTTTTAGAGAAATGTAATCATCGAGTATTGGAAGAGCTTACATTGTCTGCTTATATTCCCCCTTTATTTATCCTATGGTTCTGACTTGTTGTACAGGGAGAACACTGTAAGAACAGCCCATGTTCTGAATTCTGTCACTGTACATTTCAAATGTGCTCAACAAATAGTTATATTGACTATGTCCGTCCTAGCTCGCTCATTAATGTCTTAATCGAAATTACGGATTGCCTCTTATCCTCTTGTCGTCCCCTTATGCCATAGTTTGTACGTCTCAATTGTCAGTGGAAACCACATTTGTGTTAGCAAGTTAGCCATATCAGCTATGTTTTTTTAAAGGCAGTAAATGAGGCTGAATGAAATGTTTAGCTGCCAGACAAGGCTCTGCTAATAGCCAGGTGTAGCAGTGGTAAGGTGATGGGACTGCTGTTGTGACTGCTGTTGTGACTCTGCTGTTGGGACAGATTTATGTAGGTCCTAACAGTTTATGGGCTCAAGAATGGGCAATTGTGCTATGTTTTGGTATGTAATTCCCCTTCCTGTAATTATATCTGGCCTGCCAGCCATGTACATACAATACATACAGTTCCTTCGGGAAGTATTCAGACCCCCTTTTCCCCATTTTGTTACGTTACAGCCTTATTCTAAAACTGATTAAATAGTTTTAGAATATTGTCAGGCGTGTGGTACTTGTGCTGAAGTCAGGTGCAGGAGAGCAGAGAATTGTGAACAGGCACACACTTTATTACGACAGGAGAGATATACAGACGGACGCAACTGTGTCCAAAAAAACTCCAGTCAACAAGGCAAAGTGTATAATGCGCAAAACAGTCACAACACATCAAATGTGTACAAAACAGGCTTCGTGAAAATAACACGGGAAAAATGCACACAAGCCTAGTGCGTTCACAAACAATCTTCCACAAAGACATGAGGGGGAACAGAGGAATAAATACATGTAGCGTAACTGGGGAATGAAAACCAGGTGTGCAGGCAACAAGACAAAACAAATGGATACATGAAAAATGGAGCGGCGATGGCAAGAACGCCGCCCGAACAAGGAGAGGAGCCGAATTCGGCGGAAGTCGTGACATACTGTATGTCACGACACTGTATATATTGTGGAAGGACCACTAGAGGGCAGGCTGGACTCACGGATAGCAGCCCAACTAGGCATGTGAGTCAAGGGGACCTGAGGCAATTAAGCACAGCTGATGCTACTAATGACCTATTATCTTTTCCCTACAAGAGAGAGGAGGGAACCAGCAAGAAGGAGGGAAAAACCTATCTCTGGAAGATGGCTACCAAGAGAGAGAAGCTAACCACGAAGAACCATTAAGATGGTGACAAAACTGTGACTTTTGTTGTAGTTTAAAGATAGTCATATTGTGTTCCTGTTTCATCTGGAGAAGAAGATGTATGTTTTTCCTTGGGAGATTTTCATTGATTATGTTGAAGTGTTTGTATTGACCATAATCCCTCAATAGAGAACTGTGTTCAATCAAGAAACCAACTCCTGACTCGTTTATTCCACCTTTCCGCTTTAGTGACGCCAAATTACTTGGTCCGCTCACGATATATTACATTTACATAAGTATTCAGACCCTTTACTCAGTACTTTGTTGAAGCACCTTTGGCAGTGATTACAGCCTTGAGTCTTCTGTATTTGGGGAGTTTCTCCCATTCTTCTCTGCAGATCCTCTCAAGCTCTGTCAGGTTGGATGGGGAGCGTCGCTGCATAGCTACAGTGCCTTGCGAAAGTATTCGGCCCCCTTGAACTTTGCGACCTTTTGCCACATTTCAGGCTTCAAACATAAAGATATAAAACTGTATTTTTTTGTGAAGAATCAACAACAAGTGGGACACAATCATGAAGTGGAACGACATTTATTGGATATTTCAAACTTTTTTAACAAATCAAAAACTGAAAAATTGGGCGTGCAAAATTATTCAGCCCCTTTACTTTCAGTGCAGCAAACTCTCTCCAGAAGTTCAGTGAGGATCTCTGAATGATCCAATGTTGACCTAAATGACTAATGATGATAAATACAATCCACCTGTGTGTAATCAAGTCTCTGTATAAATGCACCTGCACTGTGATAGTCTCAGAGGTCCGTTAAAAGCGCAGAGAGCATCATGAAGAACAAGGAACACACCAGTCAGGTCTGAGATACTGTTGTGAAGAAGTTTAAAGCCGGATTTGGATACAAAAAGATTTCCCAAGCTTTAAACATCCCAAGGAGCACTGTGCAAGCAATACTATTGAAATGGAAGGAGTATCAGACCACTGCAAATCTACCAAGACCTGGCCATCCCTCTAAACTTTCAGCTCATACAAGGAGAAGACTGATCAGAGATGCAGCCAAGAGGCCCATGATCACTCTGGATGAACTGCAGAGATCTACAGCTGAGGTGGGAGACTCTGTCCATAGGACAACAATCAGTCGTATATTGCACAAATCTGGCCTTTATGGAAGAGCGGCAAGAAGAAAGCCATTTCTTAAAGATATCCATAAAAAGTGTCGTTTAAAGTTTGCCACAAGCCACCTGGGAGACACACCAAACATGTGGAAGAAGGTGCTCTGGTCAGATGAAACCAAAATTGAACTTTTTGGCAACAATGCAAAACGTTATGTTTGGCGTAAAAGCAACACAGCTCATCACTCTGAACACACCATCCCCACTGTCAAACATGGTGGTGGCAGCATCATGGTTTGGGCCTGCTTTTCTTCAGCAGGGACAGGGAAGATGGTTAAAATTGATGGGAAGATGGATGGAGCCAAATACAGGACCATTCTGGAAGAAAACCTGATGGAATCTGCAAAAGACCTGAGACTGGGACGGAGATTTGTCTTCCAACAAGACAATGATCCAAAACATAAAGCAAAATCTACAATGGAATGGTTCAAAAATAAACATATCCAGGTGTTAGAATGGCCAAGTCAAAGTCCAGACCTGAATCCAATCGAGAATCTGTGGAAAGAACTGAAAACTGCTGTTCACAAATGCTCTCCATCCAACCTCACTGAGCTCAAGCTGTTTTGCAAGGAGGAATGGGAAAGAATGTCAGTCTCTCAATGTGCAAAACTGATAGAGACATACCCCAAGCGACTTACAGCTGTAATCGCAGCAAAAGGTGGCGCTACAAAGTATTAACTTAAGGGGGCTGAATAATTTTGCACGCCCAATTTTTCAGTTTTTGATTTGTTAAAAAAGTTTGAAATATCCAATAAATGTCGTTCCACTTCATGATTGTGTCCCACTTGTTGTTGATTCTTCACAAAAAATACAGTTTTATATCTTTATGTTTGAAGCCTGAAATGTGGCAAAAGGTCGCAAAGTTCAAGGGGGCCGAATACTTTCGCAAGGCACCGTATTTTCAGGTCTCTCCAGAGATGTTCGATCGGGTTCAAGTCTGGGCTCTGGGTGGGCCACTCAAGGACATTCAGAGACTTGTCCTGAAGCCAGTCCTGCATTGTCTTGGCTGTGTGGTTAGGGTCGTTGTCCTGTTGGAAGGTAAACCTTCGCCCCAGTCGGAGGTCCTGCGTGCTCTGGAGCAGGTTTTCATCAAGGATCTCTGTGCTTTGCTCCGTTCATCTTTCCCTCGATCCTGACTAGTCTCCCAGTTCCTGCCGCTGAAAAACATTCCCACAAAATGATGCTGCCACCACCATGCTTCACCGTAGGGATGGTGCCAGGTTTTGTCCAGACGTTACGCTTGACATTCAGGCCAAAGAGTTCAATCTTGGTTTCATCAGACAAAACAATCTTGTTTTTCATTGTCTGAGAGCCCTTTGCTGCCTTTTTGCAAGCGGGTTGTCATGTGGCTTCCGTCTGGCCACTCTATCATAAAGCCCTGATTAGTGGAGTGCTGCAGAGATGGTTGTCCTTCTGGAAGGTTCTCCCATCTCCACAGAGGCATTCTGGAGCTCTGTCAGAGTAACCATTGGGTTCTTGGTCACCTCGCTGACCAAGGCCCTTCTCTTCCAATTGATCAGTTTGGCCAGGCAGTCAGCTCTAGGAAGAGTCTTGGTGGTTCCAAACTTCTTCCATTTAAGAATGATGGAGACCACTGTTCTTGGGAACCTTCAATGCTGCTGGTACCCTTCCCCAGATCTGTGCATCGACAAAATCCTGTCCCGGAGCTCTACGGACAATTCCTTCGACCTCATGGCTTGGTTTTTGCTCTGACATGCACTTTCAACGGTGGGACCTTATATAGACATGTGTGTACCTTACCAAATAATGTCCAATCAATTGAATTTACCACAGGTGGACTCCAATCAAGTTGTAAAAACATCTCAATGATGATCAATGGAAACAGGATGCACCTGAGCTCAATTTCAAGTCTCATAGCAAAGGGTCTGTATATTTATGTAAATATGGTATCAGTTTTTTATTTGTAATACATTTGCAAACATTTCTGAAAACTATTTAATCCATTTTAGAATAAGGCTGTAACGTAACAAAAAGTCAAGGGTTTTGAATACTTTCCGAATGCACTGTACAGCTGCAATATCAGTGGCTGTAGTTTCTGCAAACCCTGTCTGGAGGAGTTCTGGGAGCAGCATGGCTCTGAAAAAAGGTCCTTCCCACTTTAAAAAAATACTATACTACACACTGTAGTATCTATCCCTTGATCATGTGTAGGACTTAGTATATCATTTTGTAGTATACTGTCGTAAATACTACAGAAATGTCAGCTAAAACACTACAGTCCACAAAAAAGACTACCATTTTTAAACTATAGTAAATACTACAGTATTTCATTTGTATAGATCCTGCACATTCCCCTCACCCATATCCCAATATGTGGAACCTGTAAGTGAAAAGCCTACATGCCAAGTATAGACTTTCGATCTATCCTTTTGTTATGGAAAATTAGCTCTTTTAGTGTTCCTCAAGGAGAACCCTCCACTTCTGTGTCAAAGATAATAAAACAAACACTATATCACAACTATCACACCCTGATCTGTTTCACCGGTCCTTGTGCTTGTCTCCACCCCCCTCCAGGGGTCGCCCATCTTCCCCATTATCCCCTGTGTATTTATACCTTTGTTTTTTGTCTGTCTGTGCCAGTTCGTCTTGTTTGCCATATCAACCAGCGGTTTTCTTCTAGCGCCTGTTTATTCCCAGTCTCTGTTTTTCCTCATCCTCCTGGTTCTGACCCTTGTCTGTCCTGACTCTGAGCCTGCCTGCCTGCCTGACCATTCTGCCTGCCCCTGACCTCAAGCCTGCCTGCCTGACCATTCTGCCTTCCCCTGACCTCGAGCCTGCCTGCCTGACCATTCTGCCTGCCCCTGACCTCGAGGCTGCCTGCCTGACCATTCTGCCTGCCTCTGACCTCGAGCCTGCCTGCCTGACCATTCTGCCTGCCCCTGACCTCGAGCCTGCCGGCCTCCCTGTACCGTTTTGGACTCTTGACCTGGTTATGAACTCTTGCCTGTCCCCGACCTGCCTTTTGCCTACCCCTTGGACTATAAAATATATCAGAGCTCAAACCATCTGCCTCCTGTGCCTGCATCTGGGTCTCGCCTTGTGTCATTGTAACTACAGTGAATAATATTGTATATACTCTTTTTTTACTACAGTATTTATACTATAATAAACTGTAAATACTACATTAAAGTCTTCAAAAACACTACAGTGAATACTATAGTATTCCTACCATAGTATACACTGTCGTATTTTTTTCAGGGAAAGTGTGACGTATTTTACTACTTAATGTAGATGTCTGAAAGAATTCTATGGGCCAGGAGAAAGTGTAATCTATGGTTTGGTTTTCTTTAAATGGACACTACAGACAAGCCTCTGCTAGCTAAAAGTCAATGGGATTGATACGGGCAACCATGCAATTTTCTAAAATGTATGGCTTAATCAAGTGAAATCAACTCAATTATTTAGTTTGACATTAGTTAGGGGATTTGTCAATAATGCAAAAATAATGTTGCATGGTTGCCCCTATCACTTCCATAGATTTTTAGCTAGCTGTGGTGGATAATGTTAGCTGAAGTTTGTAGTGGCTGTTTAAAGAAAACCTAATCCTGAATTGCTGTTTATTCTGGCCCATAGACTACTTTAACAATACATATTTTTTTAAGTATCATACCAAAACAAGCAACCTACTGTACAACGGTCTCTTTTTTTGTTGGTGGCCCACTCTTTGATGGTATGCACGTCTTACAGAGCGTGACTTTAAAGTTGGTCTCTTCAGTCAGCTGTATTGTAGTTTCGGTGAACAGCCATAAGTTGGGTAAGTTGAATGTCTGTTATTGGATGGCTGTGTGTGTGCGGGGGGTCTGTGTGTAGGTCTGTCTGTAGGTCTGTCTGTGTGTGTGAGAGAGATATGGAGAGAGAGAGAGGGGAGAGAGAGATGGAGAGAGAATCAGTATCTGGGAATCAGTACCTGGGAATCAGAAGGGACGTGCAAGCTACCCTTCAGAGGGGTCATCCTATGTAAAATTGTTCTCAGTTGATTTATACTTTTTCTGTGAAGTGATAATGTTCTGTTCATGTGTAGATAAAATTGTTGTGCAAATGAACTGTTCACTTGTGGATTCCCCCTTCTCCCATTCAATGTCACATTCAATAACACTGGATTTTTGGAGAAAAATGTGTCAGAGGGGCGAAACCTTACAGGCCATAGGTTCAGGTCACTGTAACCATGTCTGAGACAACTGCAGCCTGTTATAGACACATGCATGCAGTAAAGAGCTGTACATTCAACTCCAGCTCTGAGGTAGAATGGAGGCTAAAACTCCCCAGGAACACGTGTTCTCCTGCTGTGCTGTATGTAGTGAGGTCTTCACTGTCCCATTGGACCTCAGCTGCCCGACCTGTGGCTGTAGCTTCTGCATACCCTGTCTGGATGAGTTCTGGGAGCAGCAGGGCTTTGAAGTATGTCCCATGTGCATCATCAAAAGACCTCAGAAACCTCCACAGAGATAGTGTGAGGAACATTGGATCAAACTGTCACTCTTCTGTGTCACTGACTTGCAGCCTATCTTTTCTGAGTGTCCTCTAACAGGGTGTATCCCATTAAAGAGGCACTGGAGCACTACAAGGTATGCTTAAAGGAGTAGTTTGTTATGGTCTGTTTCACAGACATCTGTATAACCTTAAAGGATAAGTTCAGTATTTTACAACTTAATGTTAGATGGTTCCTTAACCTTCATTTGATGTTACTTTAAGGTGATTTGGTAAAAAAAAAAAAAAAAAAAAAATTATGCTGTTGCCTCAATCATTCTATTGAATTTTAGCTAGCGGTGGCTAATCTTAGCTGAAGTTTGTAGTGACTGTTTAATGAAATCCGAACCATGGACTATAGTTTCTCCTGGCTAATAGATTACTTTCAGGGTTAGGAACCATCTAACATTAAGTTGTAAAATAGCCTAAAGATAAGGCTACTTATGTCTCATGCATGATTTATTCAACATTTTGAGTACCTTAAAAATGTGGGCAGTAACACCCCGTTTTTAGCTTCAGCCCCCATTCCTCCTTGGGTCAGTGTGATTGTCTCTGTCATTGGATGGCTGTGTGTGTGTGTATGTGTCAGTAGTACCTGGGAATCAGAAGCTTCCCGCTGGTGTACATTTGCATAGTAGCTGGAGTCCTTCATTGAAGAGTCTCTGTACTTACTTCATGCTGCTCTTCAGAGGGGTCATTCTGTCAGGGAAATTGATCTCAGTTTATTTTTTGTTGTACTTATTACCCCTTTTTCTCCCCAATTTTCGTGATATACAATTGGTAGTTAAGAGTCTTGTCCCATCGCTGGAACTCTCGTACGGACGGGAGAGGCGAAGGTCGAGAGACACGCATCGTCTGAAACACAACCCTACCAAGCCGCACTTCTTCTTGACACACTGCTTGCTTAACCTGGAAGCCAGCCGCACCAATGTGTCAGAGGAAACACCGTACAGCTGGCGACAAGGAGTCACCAAAGCATGATGGGACAAGGACATTCCGGCCGGCCAAACCCTTCCCTAACCCGGACGATGCTGGGTCAATTGTGCACCCCCTCATGGGTCTCCCGGTCGCGGCAGGCTACGACACAGCCTGGGATCAAACCCGGGTCTGTAGTGATGCCTCTAACACTGCGATGCAGTGCCTTAGACCGCTGTGCCACTCTGGAGGCCCTCAGTTGATTTCAAAATTTTGTCTGAGGTGAAGATATTCTTCTCAAAAGGTAGTTAATTATAATCACGAATTATAATAATTTTCCAGTTCAGGTTCTCTTTTGGCACAAATTACAGTCAAATCAACTAAAATTAACTCCATGACTTAATTTGATGTTACTTTAAGGTAACACCAAGTCAATACTTTGTATAGCCCTCTTTTGCAGCAATTACAGCTGCAAGTCTCTTGAGGTATGTCTCCATAATTTTTGCCAATTCTTCAAGGCAAAACTGTTCCAGCTCCTTCATGTTGGATGGGTTCTGATGGTCTACAGCAATCTTTAAGTCATACCACAGGTTCTCAATTGGATTGAGGTCTGGGCTTTGACTAGGCCATTCCAAGACATTTAAATGTTTCCCCATAAACCACTCTCTTGTTGCTTTATCAGTATATTTAGGGTCATTGTCCTGCTGGAAGGTGAACCTCCGTCCCAGTCTCAAATCTCTGGAAGACAGAAACAGGTTTCCCTCAAAAATGTCCCTGTATTTAGTGCCATCCATCATTCCTTCAATTCTGACCAGTTTCCCAGTCCCTGCCGATGTAAAACATCCCCACAGCATGATGCTGCCACCAGCAAACTTAAATAACACCCATCCCAAAACCCCAACAAGGAACAGGTGAAAACAATTAGATAAAAACAAAGGAAAAGGAAAAAGGGATCTGTGGCAGCTAATAGACCGGCGACGACGACCGCCGAGCACCGCCCGAGCAGGAAGGGGAGCCACCTTCGGTGGTATTCGTGACACTGTGGAGTTTTGTAGCTCCTTCAGGGTTATCTTTGGTCTCTTTGTTGCCTCTCTGATTATTGCCTCCTTGCCTAATCCGTGAATTTTGGTGGGCGGCCCTCTCTTGGCAGGTTTGTTGTGGTGCCATATTCTTTCCATTAAAAAATATATATTTAGTGGTGCTCAAAGGGATGTTCAAAGTTTCGGATATTTTTTTATAACCCAACCCTGATCTGTACTTCTTCACAACTTTGTCCCTGACCTGTTTGGAGAGCTCCTTGGTCTTCATGGTGCCGACTGCTTGGTGGTGCCCCTTGCTTAGTGGTGTTGCAGACTCTGGGGCCTTTCAGAACAGGTGTATATATACAAAGATCGTGTGACACTTAGATTGCACACAGGTGGACTTTATTTAACTAATTATGTACTTCTGAAGGATTTTTTTTGCTTCCAGATTTTATTTAGGGGCTTCATAACAAGTACTTTTTTTTCATTTCTCTTCACCAATTTGGACTATTTTGTGTACGTCCATTACATGAAATCCAAATAATATCAATTTAAATGACAGTTTGTAATGCAACAATATAGGAAAAAACGCCAAGGGGGATGAATACTTTTGCAAGGCACTGTAGATATTCATTGGGCTGCTATTCAATGTCACTATAAAGTTCACACTTGATTTACAAAGCTTGGAGTTAAATAAATGTCAGAGGGGCGAAGGCTCACAGGCCAGCGTAACCATATCTGAGCCACTGCGGCCTATTATAGATGCATACCGGAGTCCAGCTCTGTGGGAGAATGGAGGCCAACGCTTCCACTCTCCTGGAGGATGATGATCTCTCCTGTGCTGTATGTAGAAAGGTCTTCTCTGCTCCCGTGGTTCTCAGCTGTCATACCTGTGGCTGTAGCTTCTGCAATCTCTGTCTGGATGAGTTCTGGGAGCAGCAGGGTTCTGAAATATGTCCTCTGTGCATTATCGACTACCCTGGAGGTCCTCAGAGAACGTGTGAGGAACACAGGGACAAACTGAAGATCTTCTGTGTCACAGACCTGCAGCCTATCTGTGATTATCATTGGTCAGTTGACCATAAGGATCACAAAGTGTACCCAATAGCTGAGGCAGTGGTGTACTGCAAGGTAAGCTGCGACAGCAAATCTATTTAGTGTTTAAATCTATTCCCAGTGCAGGAGTTTATCCTTCTGGGCTAACTCCCACTACCCAAACTATTAGGTTACTATAATAATAGTTTCGGCAACCAGAAGGCACATTCAGCTAAATGCCACTAAACTTTAATGACTTCGTCCCCAATAAATAGTCCCTAAGTGTGCCCAAAAGTGTTGCTGTTCTGATGTTCCTCTTATAAAACCCATGATTCTGATTTGAATGAGAGCATCAGGCACCAGAAAGCTGGACAGAACAACAAAATGAATACATTAAAGGGACAGTTTGCTTTTTTTAAAAGTTGGGCTTATTTTCAACTTCCCTAGGGTGTTGTTGTTTCCACTAAACCGTTTTTAAATGAGCTTGCTGGTTATTTAGTAACATCCAGAAACAACAACACCCTAGGTTGAAAATGAGCTAAACTTTTTAAAAACAAACCATCCTTTGAAGACATTATAGGTCTTACAACCACATCATAATGCATTATACCTGTAGGCTTTGGGTAAAGTGTTACCAACAAATGCAGGTTAGACATGTACAGTGACTTAAATGGACTTATTTAGGACAACATTTAAAAAAAGAGTAAATGATGGCCCGTTTGTACAACAATTTAGTATTTTAAGACATCTTGGACCCTGGGCTGTTTTTAGGACAGGAATTTGTCAAATGTTAGACCCAGCACTTAGTCAAGGCTAAGTTGGACTGTGGAAAACTTTGCAGGGGTCAGTGGAGGGGTATTTTCTTACCCTCCTCCCTCCCACCTAATACATTCTCTCCTTCTATTAATACTCACCGTCTTCCCATCTTTTATTGGTTATTGTGTTTCTTCCCAGACATCCCAGATGGAGCGTATCATTCTTCTGGAATACGCTGGCCCCACCAGTCTTGGTTATTGTGTTTCTTCCCAGACATCCCAGATGGAGCGTATCATTCTTCTGGAATACGCTGGCCCCACCAGTCTTGGTTATTGTGTTTGTTCCCAGACATCCCAGATGGAGCGTATCATTCTTCTGGAATACGCTGGCCCCACCAGTCTTGGTTATTGTGTTTCTTCCCAGACATCCCAGATGGAGCGTATCATTCTTCTGGAATACGCTGGCCCCACCAGTCTTGGTTATTGTGTTTGTTCCCAGACATCCCAGATGGAGCGTATCATTCTTCTGGAATACGCTGGCCCCACCAGTCTTGGTTATTGTGTTTCTTCCCAGACATCCCAGATGGAGCGTATCATTCTTCTGGAATACGCTGGCCCCACCAGTCTTGGTTATTGTGTTTGTTCCCAGACATCCCAGATGGACCGTATCATTCTTCTGGAATACGCTGGCCCCACCAGTCTTGTGACTTTAAATGATCAAATGATTATTGCATCACCCTCATCAAAATGTTACTGGCTGTATTAGGCAGACCCCCTTGCATCATCACTCTGACATGCCAATCTCCACCTTTCCAACAACACTGATCTCAGAACACTGCGTCAATGAAATGGGACTATCACTCACTCTCTGGTCTTCCTTAAAATATATCAGGTGGATAGCTGTGATTTATCATGCAGTGGGAGGTGTTTATTTGCATATCCACTACTCAAGCAGATGGAAGCCCTATGGACATATTCATTTCCTTTAAGCATTAAAGTTTAACTGAGGTAGACCCCAGAGAACCCTGGCAACAGCGGTGGGAGGAGCATAGTAATCTTATCTGACCCTGCTGCTGCTCCAGCCCTGTTTTAAAAACCTGACAGGCAGAATGACGTCCAGGCACCGCGAAGACAATCTCTCTTGCCCCCTCTGTGGAATTATCTTCAACCAGCCCGTTGTGCTCTCCTGCAGACACAGGTTCTGTAAAACATGCCTTCAAGACAGCTGGAGTACCCAGGACAGTGAGGACGACTGCCACTTCTGCCCTCTATGCTGGAGACGTTCCTCCATGAATGAGATTGTGGTAAACACCATTCTGGAGAAGACCTGCGAGTCCTTCAGGAAGGAGATGAGCAGCAGGAATAACCCTATGGGGTGTAAGGAACACGGAGAGACGCTCTCACTCTTCTGTCTGGACGATCTGCAGCCCATCTGTGTTGCGTGCCAGACGTCGGCGGTACACAAGGGGCACAGGCTCTACCCCATTGGGGAAGGTGCACACGACTGTAAGGTAGGCAAACACATCCTTGGTTGTCTTCACTGTGCCGTCAGTGTCACTGTCACTGAATGTGTCACTCATCATCCATACCCTCGCTCTTAACTTTGCTTGTCAGAGGGAAACTAACTTTCATCTGTACGTTCAGTCTCATCTAACCTCCAGCTGCCATCCTTTACCGCCCGCATTGTCAAATAACGCCCAAAACCTTCACAAGTTGCTAAACCAGCAGCACTTCTTTCATCATGAAAAGGAATATATTACTTTTTTAGTTTTTTGTTTGACAGTTTTGTTTTGTAAAAACGTGTGTGTGTTATAGAACCCATCTTTGACACAGTGGGATGATTAACAGGGGGGTTTGGAAAAGTCGATCATTCTATTAATACATTCATATGTTGGGTTGGTCAATGCTTGGGCCCCTGGGAGGAATGAAACCAGATCCCAGGTCTCTCAAGTGTACCCCCCTACGTTCCCCTCCTCCCCTGGCCCACCAGCTGTCCTTGACCCTGTTCTAGGAACAAGAAACATTTTAATGTTAGAATTTAATACTCAAAGACAACATCAACAGAGCATGGATCATGAGCTTCAGTGTACCTCAATGCAGAAAACTCAATGTCCAAACGTTCTACATTGCTTTGGCATGTTGACTTTCTGAATATGTGTGTAGTCTTTTGTTTCATCATCGTCTCCACCCTCGCTGTCACTTAGTCACATGATCCAGACTCTGTTAATGTTGTCGTTGCATTAGCTAGGTACAGCTATCAATTGATCTGCATCTTCCAGTCAAGGAGGTATTGAGAACCTTTACACATGCAGCTGAATGCTGTGATGGGGCTTCGATGCAGCGGTACCTGACAGATGAAACCAACACATTGTGCTGTTGACAGCCTGGCTTATGGCCAGCCTGATCCTGTAGTGTGTGTTAAAGTGTAAATATCTTGCCATTACATTCCAGGAGGAACTCAAGACCGCATTGACCCCATTGAAGGAGAAGCTGCAGCTGTTCAAGAAGGCTATGGTCGTCTGTGATCAAACGGCAGAGCACATCAAGGTGGGGTATTGTATTTCTAGCACTTTAGAAAGATTTTGTTGGTGTCCTTTCTGGATCAATACATCTTCTAATGCTCATGGAACCCATCATCAGTAATGTAACCTGGGTTCATTGAGGGTTTCATGTCTTTCATATCTTAAACATGTCTAATTTCAGAACCAGGTTGAGCATACTGAAAGGCAGATAAAGGATGAGTTTGAAACCCTTCGCCAGTTCCTGAGAGATGAGGAGGCAGCCAGATTGAATGCTCTGAAGGCAGAGGAGGATCAGAAGAGTCTGCTTCTAAAGGAGAAGATTGAGGAGATGTCCAACGAACTGACGTCCCTCTCAAACACCATCAGAACCGTAGAGCAAGAGATGAGGTCTCAGGACATCCCATTCTTACAGGTATACACAGTATGAAGTTAAACCCTACTTACAGTACAAAGGGAATTCCCAAAGCAAAATAAATACTAAAATATAGAAACATAACATGCATGTGGAATATTGTAGCTGTCCATCTAAAAGTGATACATTTACTTGCTTTTCAGAACTACAAGGATATCATCAAGAGGTAAGTGGAGTCAGGAATAGCCATTCGTTTGACCCACGGGTTGATGTCATGAGCTAACAGAGGCAAAATACAAAAATAGACAGAGACCCATACTGCCTCACTATCATGTGCCCATAATATACTAATGAAAACAGTCATCTAGCTACTGAATGTGGCAGACACATCTAAGGCTAATGTGTGTTTCCAGATTCAATTATTATCTTAACTTATGCCTAGAATCAATCAGATCAATCTTTAACAAGCGGTGTCGAAGGTGTAACTGTGTTGGAGCTGTCAAAATGGTGAGCAGATGCTCTTGCTCATAGTCACAAAGCCACACCCCTCCCACTCACGTTGAAAGTTTAAAATTAGAAAGTTTAGGCAATATAGAAATAATGACACTCAAATAGAAAATCATAAAACTAAATAATAAGGATTTGTATCAGCCTAATTCAGGTGTAGATTACATCTCAAACTCCAGTATTTGAAATTGTAAACAAGACGACTCC
This sequence comes from Oncorhynchus clarkii lewisi, assembly GCF_045791955.1. Classification (NCBI taxonomy): domain Eukaryota; kingdom Metazoa; phylum Chordata; class Actinopteri; order Salmoniformes; family Salmonidae; genus Oncorhynchus; species Oncorhynchus clarkii. The sequence goes on along the minus strand of NC_092159.1, from coordinate 53,225,219 downwards.
GTGCAGCCAACAGCAATGTCCACTTTAGGTGTAATGCCAGGAGCCGCTTGTGTATTTGACAGCTCTAACACAGTTACACCTCTGACACCACCAAAACAACAGCTATGCGGATTTTGGCTTAAGCGTAACTGATTGAATAGAGCCTTTAAAGGTAGACTCAGCGATATGAAGCAGGTGCACAATGTAAACAAAGTAAAAGGCTATATTTCTGAGCTGTTTTGGTACCTACCACGCTCTAACAGCATGAAGCAAACCCATGCACACATTGATACTGTGTATGACTGTATGAAAGTCTTGCATCTCGCTCATCGCAATATCTGCGGTGCTGCTCGTGGCAATGTCATTTCACTGAGTCTACCTTTAATAAAAACAGATCATCATGTTAAAATGAACTTTACTTTGACACAAAATAGCAATAAATATGATACAATCCATCATACATTAATTTCATGGTAAAATATAGTGCCTTGCGAAAGTATTTGGCCCCCTTGAACTTTGAGACCTTTTACCACATTTCAGGCTTCAAACATAAAGATATAAAACTGTATTTTTTTGTGAAGAATCAACAACAAGTGGGACACAGTCATGAAGTGGAACGACATTTATTGGATATTTCAAACTTTTTTAACAAATCAAAAACTGAAAAATTGGGCGTGCAAAATTATTCAGCCCCCTTAAGTTAATACTTTGTAGCGCCACCTTTTGCTGCGATTACAGCTGTAAGTCGCTTGGGGTATGTCTCTATCAGTTTTGCACATCGAGAGACTGACATTTTTTCCCATTCCTCCTTGCAAAACAGCTCGAGCTCAGTGAGGTTGGATGGAGAGCATTTGTGAACAGCAGGTTTCAGTTCTTTCCACAGATTCACGATTGGATTCAGGTCTGGACTTTGACTTGGCCATTCTAACACCTGGATATGTTTATTTTTGAACCATTCCATTGTAGATTTTGCTTTATGTTTTGGATCATTGTCTTGTTGGAAGACAAATCTCCGTCCCAGTCTCAGGTCTTTTGCAGACTCCATCAGGTTTTCTTCCAGAATGGTCCTGTATTTGGCTCCATCCATCTTCCCATCAATTTTAACCATCTTCCCTGTCCCTGCTGAAGAAAAGCAGGCCCAAACCATGATGCTGCCACCACCATGTTTGACAGTGGGGATGGTGTGTTCAGGGTGATGAGCTGTGTTGCTTTTACGCCAAACATAACATTTTGCATTGTTGCCAAAAAGTTCAATTTTGGTTTCATCTGACCAGAGCACCTTCTTCCACATGTTTGGTGTGTCTCCCAGGTGGCTTGTGGCAAACTTTAAACAACACTTTTTATGGATATCTTTAAGAAATGGCTTTCTTCTTGCCACTCTTCCATAAAGGCCAGATTTGTGCAATATACGACTGATTGTTGTCCTATGGACAGAGTCTCCCACCTCAGCTGTAGATCTCTGCAGTTCATCCAGAGTGATCATGGGCCTCTTGGCTGCATCTCTGATCAGTCTTCTCCTTGTATGAGCTGAAAGTTTAGAGGGACGGCCAGGTCTTGGTAGATTTGCAGTGGTCTGATACTCCTTCCATTTCAATATTATCGCTTGCACAGTGCTCCTTGGGATGTTTAAAGCTTGGGAAATCTTTTTGTATCCAAATCCGGCTTTAAACTTCTTCACAACAGTATCTCGGACCTGCCTGGTGTGTTCCTTGTTCTTCATGATGCTTTCTGCGCTTTTGACGGACCTCTGAGACTATCACAGTGCAGGTGCATTTATACGGAGACTTGATTACACACAGGTGGATTGTATTTATCATCATTAGTCATTTAGGTCAACATTGGATCATTCAGAGATCCTCACTGAACTTCTGGAGAGAGTTTGCTGCACTGAAAGTAAAGGGGCTGAATAATTTTGCACGCCCAATTTTTCAGTTTTTGATGTGTTAAAAAAGTTTGAAATATCCAATAAATGTCGTTCCACTTCATGATTGTGTCCCACTTGTTGTTGATTCTTCACAAAAAAATACAGTTTTATATCTTTATGTTTGAAGCCTGAAATGTGGAAAAAGGTCGCAAAGTTCAAGGGGGCCGAATACTTTCGCAAGGCACTGTAAGATATATTTTCGCTGGTATAATAGACAGGATTTGACTCATCACTGAATGTCGTCATTCCAGAACCTGGCATATGCCGCTGGATCCAAAGATGATTCCTGGAACTCTGATTGATGTTGCAAAGCACCTGGGTTCTGTAAAGTTCAACATCTGGGACAAGATGAAGAGCATCATTCAATATAGTGAGTATTAATCAAATATGAGTCGGTAGAAAGACTGTACTGTTTCCTCACAGGAAATAAAGTTATTCTATATATTTAATTTCATCTCAGTTCTGCTCTTTCTATCATCTCTGTCTTCCATTTGAGGCTCATATCTTCCCCTCTCTCCCCAGCTCCTGTGACTCTGGACCCCAACACAGCTGCTAGCTGCTTCATCCTGTCTGAGGATCTGACTGTGGTCCAGTGCTGCTCGCAGGTCTTCAAGCTCCCAAACAACCCCGAGAGGTTTGACATCAGTGCTGAGTTACTGGGCTCCGAGGGGTTCTGCTCTGGCCGCCACAGCTGGGAGGTAGAGGTAAAGGCTAACACATACTGGGTGGTAGGCGTGGCCAGCGAGTCCATCAACAGGAAGGGCAAGCATGTGCTGACGCCAGCCGAGGGCTTCTGGACTATACGCTTCCGCAATGGCGAGCACAAGGCGTGCACGGCACCGTGGGCGCCCTTGACCATGATGAGGAAGGAGCCTCAGGTCATCAGGGTGGTGTTGGACATGGACAGGGGCAAGGTGACCTTCTTTGACCCCCGGGAGAGGACGCCCCTCTATACCTTTACAGACCTCATCTCACCCCGGGTGTTTCCTTACTTCTGCACTGCCTGTAAGGAACACCCACTGAGACTGCTGCCCGTCAGGCTGTCTGCTGCTGTGGTGCTCTAGAGGGCTCCATGGGGGCTCATTACTAACAAGCAGTGGAGGTTCAATTACTTACAGACAGATCCAGTTGAGTTTACTACCTAGTCCACGATGATGAAGGCTGATCACTTGGGACAGTCTGGAATAAAGCATGTAATGGTCTTATGTTTGTGAGTATTATGTGTCTACAGATGATATACACTGAGTATACCAAACATTAGGAACAACTTCCTAATATTGAGTTGCACCCCTTTTGTCCTCAGAACAGCCTCAATTCGTCAGGGCATGGACTCTACAAGGTGTTAAAAGCATTCCACAGGGATGCTGGCCCATGTTGACTTCAATGCTTCCCACAGTTGTGTCAAGTTGGCTGGATAGCCTTTGGGTGATGGATCATTCTTGATATACACAGGAAACTGTTGAGTGTGAAACACGCATCAGCGTTGCAGTTCTAAACACTCAAACCGGTGACACTGGCATCTACTACCATACTCTATTTATCTTACCCATTCACTCTCTGAATAGCACATATACACATTTGTCTCAAGGCATAAAAGTCTTTCTTAAACCCGTCTCCTCCCCTTCATCTACACTGATTGAAGTGGATTTAACAAGTGATAGAAATAAGGCATCAGTTTTCACCTGGTCAGTCTATGTCATGGAAAGATTGTGTTCCTATTGTTTTGGACAGTCTTGTTGACAGGACATGTTGACTTGAAAAGTAGCAAGTCTTGAAATAGGTAGACCTGAAACTAGTTAGCAGCTCTAAAACGGTACAAGTTTGTCCTAGAATGTCAGAGCCCTTATAACTCTGTTCTGAATCACAAAATAAAATAACACTGGTGTATTTTACAAACCTTTATTTTGAGTTACACCTAAACAAATGTATGAAAATTGAGACCTAGAATAATGTTCCCAATCAATTCTATCTACAATATTACTCTGAGAAATTGCTTTATTACATAATAATAGGGCAACCATGATCGCTGACTAATTGACAGATTGTGAAGATATTATTTAAATAATGTTCTTATGTATTGGAGTTCCCTAGTCAGGTTAAGCATAAAACCCCAATAGTTCCAGGACACACAGGGCTTCCACAGGGTTCCCACAAGGCACATAATATCAATGTGTGTGAACCTGAGTGGTCAGTCAGTGCATATCATCCAATTCTCTCAAACATGTTACGTAATCAGGTTTAGTTTTACATTTAAAAAATGTCATCTCGCAATCGAAACTCCTACAGTTAGTGTTCGGAATAAGAGGCATGTTCAGCTGTGGCATGTTCTATCATACTATTAACACACAGGTAGCAACACCTCATCCAACATGGACACTCAAGTATTGCTAAAAACCTGTTCAGTATTTTGTTCTTTACATGGTGGCACACTACTATTACAAGGTTGGGAGCAAATAGCCTGGAACACAATCTTCAAGAGACTGGTATCTCAACGACTGTGGTCTATTCAGTCCCAGCTCTCATGTCCTTTACACTCTCATTGTAACAAACAGACATCCTGGTTTCATGTGAAAACTTGCTCTACTCTATGTGCATTGTAGTGTTGAAGGCTTGAATGTTTTCATTTGGCTAAACTAAGAAACAACACAAATGAAGGGGGAATGAAAAGGGGGAAAAAGCCCTCATCCAACCTTGTCCTTGTACGTTATTGATAGTGTTAACACATGGTTTTGGAACAGTAAGGTTTTCCTATTGATTGATCAGTAGCCCTTCCGTCCCCTGATCTAGACTAGATCCAGGGAGAAACACTAATACATGGAGACTTCAGTAATAACACTACTTAAAGCCTGCAGGTGTAATGCTATATAACGTGTTCTAAGCACAGATGAGCCTTTATAATACTATGTTATTTTTCACAACATATGAAAATATCAAGTTGAGACAGGATCATTATGAGTTGATAAGACATTATAAGGGGTCATGCATGCTTATGACAAGTCTTACAATGCATTATAACGGCACGATAAGGCTTTCCACTCCAGCATATCACAGTCTCCTGTATCTGACACCTTGACAGTCACTTTCCTAAAGCCGGTGTGCACTACATGACTTTCAAAATCCTAACATGGCTGAGCCTCTCGCACTAAACGACCATCTTTCCTGTCGTATTTTGTTGTCTTGCCAACGTAGTGGTGCCACACTAAACCATGTGGCACAGACAGGGGTCACACACTACAAGATTCTTCACTTGGTCGTGAGGATTGTCCATACCACCGTGTCTCGTGAAAACAGTTATGTGATTAGATTTAACATAGCTACAACAAGCTGTGGCTCAAAGCAGCCTCATAAACGTGTTGTGTAAACCCAGCTTAAAATAGTCCATCTCATAGAGCCATTCTACCCTCCACTATAGCACTGTGTAGCTCCTCATTCACAGCCTCATAACGCCCTGCTCTGGAGTTCAAAAAGTAAATCTGGTCGGTTGATAAGCGCGGATCGTATCCCTCCCTCTGCAACCGGGTCTTCTGGATTTTAAAGGTACCTAGGAGGAAGGAAACAAAGACAATTGGTCATTAATATATTTGATTATTTCTTGGAATGAGCATTAGACGCTTTATGCAAGGCCTTGTAAAAAATACAATTGATGGATATTTCACATTAGAATTAGCCTTGTGTCTAGTCCACTCACCTGTGGTGTCTACTTGTGGGGAGATGCGTAGGAACACGGGACGGGCGTAAGGGGGCAGGGCCTGTTGGACCTCTCGCAGGAACGCATCACAGTCAAATGTCCCTGTTGGGTCTGCAATGGCAGCCATCCCTGCCTTCCCTTCCACATCTACGGGGAGACAAACAACACGCCACCTTTTCACAACACCATGCTGCAAAGTCTTCCTAATCACTCAACCTCCCTGTTGGGTCTGCGATGGCAGCCATCCCTGCCTTCCCTTCCACATCTACGGGGAGACAAACAACACGCCAGGCTTTTCACAACACCATGCTGCAAAGGGCCAAAGTCTTCCTAATCACTCAACCTCCCTGTTGATTTTAACATTTATTTAACAGGGACAATGCTGTCAAATCAACATTTAAAAAGGCCCAATTCAGCTGTTTTTACATCAATATCAAATCATTTCTGGGTAACAATTAAGTACAATAGTGATATTTTTCCATTAAAATGTAAAAAAATAAACAAATAGCTTTTTTTTTTTTAGCAAAAAAACTATTTCTCAAGCAAGAATTTGGCCTGGGAGTGGTTTGAGAGTAGAGGAGACAACTGAAAACTAGCTGTTACTGGCAGAGAGGTTTGGAACTCTTATTGGTCGATTAACTAGAATTACCACCTGGTGATGTCACCAGGCAAGCCGAAACTCCACCCATGCAAAACCAGCCGATTAGAAGTTCCTGTGTCGATTATATTTTCAACCAGCAACTATCAGGAAATAGCACTGGTTTCATCAGCTGTACAATGATACAAAACACATGAAAAACAGAATTTTGACTGCACTGGGCCTTTAAGTGGAGATTAACTCCTGGTTTCACCTCCTGTCACTATCATACATGTAACATGGTGCACATAATGTGAACTTCATCTCACCTGGTACAGCTACCCCATACACAGCCACATCGGCCTGGCCCAGCAGACCACTCAGTGTTCCCTCCACCTCGGTGGTGGAGACGTTCTCTCCTCTCCAGCGGAACGTGTCACCACTGCGGTCCCGGAAGTACATGTAGCCCAGCTCATCCATCACCAACACATCCCCTGGGAGGAGGTAGAGAGAGGTGAGTTGATGACACATTACATTGTGGTAAAGATATTGAAAAGATAAGGACTGATATAATAGCACTAATTCCAAGTATGATAATCGAAGTAAACATTAAATCCATAATTATTGTTAAATCACACTAAGAGCCTGTGGGTTTACCTGACAGATATGCCGAGTCATTTTTCTTGAAGACATTGTTGGCGATCTTCTTCCTGGTGGCATCCTGGTTGGCGTAGCCATCAAACCTCCGTAGCGGGTCCTGTTGGTTGATCCTTCCCACCAGCAGCCCTGGCTCCCCTGAAGAGAGGAGTCGTACATGGAGAGGTCAATCTATCCAAGTCTAGTTATGAATCCCTTTTTACATACATTTTTCACAACATGCTTTACAGTTACCCAGGTTAACATTTGTAAAATTCCTATATTTATCAATATTGGTGCACATTTACTTACCAGGACGGCAGGGCACACACAGGCCGTGCCTGTCCCTCACCAGCTCCGTGGTCTCCTCATCCACTTTCATGAGGCGGATTGGGTACACATTGGGCAGGATGCGGCTGTTGAACCCACAAGCTCCCACCTTGTCAGTGGAGAAGACATAAAAAAGTATTTGATACGACAGGAAGATCCTTTTATGTAAATAAGAAATAATAACGGCCCAAGAATAGATCCTTGAGGTACACCACATTGTGGCTCTATAAAAGTTGCATTCTTTAGCAAAAATATATTGCTCTCTATTATTTACATACTTTTTGAGGCAGTTGACAACATGACCCCTACCTTGCCGTCCATGTTGGCGATGCTACAGTTGCATTCGGTGGCTCCGTAGAACTCCCCTACCTGAGCCACACCAAAGCGCTCGGTGAAGGCCTCCCAGACACTAGGACGCAGCCCATTCCCCACCGCCAGGCGAACCCGGTGACCCTTCTCAGAAGGCCGCACCGGCTGAGACAGCAGGTAGCGACAGATCTCCCCTATGTACTGCACCACCTAGTGGACGGATGGGGAACAGCGTAGACATCAGATTTAAATTCAATGCGGGTTTCAATCAAAAATCTTATAGCTGCACATCGACCACTCAAGAGTCAGGATGTTCTTCCTATGCTCATAGAAAAGGATACATAAGCTTTTTTCTACTTACAGTGCAGTTGTGCTTGATGCAATCTTCCCAGAAGCGACTGGCTGAGAATTTCTTCTTCACCACCACAGTGAGTCCATTGATGAGACACTGGCCTACACCCATGATATTACCTGTAAAGGAGAGGAACATTGGACAGCCAGTGAGGGTGACAGGTTGAGGAGGAGAATCAGGACCACACTGTCAGACCAAACCAAATGACTCCTGAAAGACAGTGGAAGGTGATGGGACAGAAGCAAAAGATGGAGAGATGGATGAAGAGAAGACACACACACCTGCAGAGTGGTAGAGGGGAAGGCAGTCGTAGATGATGTCATCCTGGCGCATGCGGAAAGCATGGTAGCCAAAAGCAGCAATACGGTAATACCTGAAGATAGAACAACACAAAAAGGATTCAATAATCAAATACATGAATGCAGTGGGTGCTAAGCTATGCTATAGCATTGGGAATTACGATACGCAGAAATACACCAGACAAGTGTCTCGCTGCTGGATATTAGAATGCTGAGACTGAGAGACTCACCGACTGTGCACCACTATGGCAGCTTTAGGGAGTCCTGTGGTGCCTGAGGTGTATATATAGAACAGATGATCTGTTGGGGTTGGTGGTTGTGGGGGAGGATGGAGAGAGGAAAGGGTGAAGAGAAGGACAGGGGGGGGGGGGATGGGAGGGTGGAGGAAGGATAAAAGGGAGGGAAGAGTGAAGCAGGGGAGGATGGAGAGAGGAAGGGAAGGTTAAATAACATGACATTCTATTTACAACAGTGAGACAGACACTCACAACCACAGAGAGACAAGTGGTAACTGGTACCCACGCAAACCAAGATGCAGACACCCACTCACACTGTCCTAAATGAGAACACAGAGACCCCATTTAGCAAAACCCCGGCAACTCCATAATACTCTCCGGGGTGGCCACTGACGGGGCTGCCCACTGATACACCTGAGACTGACTAAGTAATACCCTAGAGAAAGTTCCCCAAACTTCTCCTCGAGTACTCCCAGCCTGGTCCACTTATTCAATCTATTCCCGTTCTAGCACACCTGATAAAAATAAATAAATATATACAGTTGAAGTGGGAAGTTTACATACACTTAGGTTGGAGTCATTAAAACTCATTTTTCAACCACTCCACAAATTTCTTGTTAACAAACTATAGTTTTGGCGAGTCGGTTAGGACATCTACTGTGTGTATGACAAGTAATTTTTCCAACAATTGTTTACAGAGATTATTTCACTGTATCACAATTCCAGTGGATCAGAAGTTTACATACACTAAAGTTGACTGTCTTTAAACAGCTTGGAAAGTCCCAGGACATTATGTCATGGCTTTAGAAGCTTCTGATGGGCTAATTGACATCATTTGAGTCAATTGGAGGTGTACCTGTGGATGTATTTCAAGGCCTACCTTCAAACTCAGTGCCTCTTTGCTTGACATCATGGGAATATCTAAATCAAAATAAAAAGACCTCCACAAGTCTGGTTCATCCTTGGGAGCCATTTCCAAACACCTGAAGGTACCACGTTCATCTGTACAAACAATAGTACGCAAGTATAAACACCATGGGACCACACAGCCGTCATACCGCTCAGGAAAAAGATGTGTTCTGTCTCCTAGAGATTAACGTAATTTGGTGAGAAAAGTGCAAATCAACCCCAGAACAACAGCAAATGACCTTGTGAAGATGCTGGAGGAAACAGGAACAAAAGTATCTATATCCACAGTAAAACTAGTCCTATATCAACATAACCTAAAAGGCCACTCAGCAAGGAAGAAGCCACTGCTCAAAAACCGCCATAAAAAAAGCCTCTGGTCTGTCCTCTGGTCTGATGAAACAAAAAGATAATTTTTTGGCCATAATGACCATCGTTATGTTTGGAGGAAAAAGTTGGATGCTTGCAAGCCGAAGAACACCATCCCAACCGTGAAACACGGGGGTAGCAGCATTATGTTGTGGGGGTGCTTTGCTGCAGGAGGGACTGGTGCACTTCACAAAATAGATGGCATCATGCGGTAGGAAAATTATGTGGATATATTGCAGCAACATCTCAAGACATCAGTCAGGAAGTTATAGCTTGGTTGCAAATGGGTCTTCCAAATTACAATGACCCCAAGAATACTTCCAAAGTTGTGGCAAAATTGCTTAAGGACAACAAAGTCAAGGTATTGGAGTGGCCATCACGAAGCCCTGACCCCAATCCCATAGAAACATTGTGAGCAGAACTGAAAAAGCCTGTGCGAGCAAGGAGGCCTTACAAACCTGACTCAGTTACACCAGCTCTTTCAGGAGGAATGGGACAAAATTCACCCAACTTAATATGGTAGGCTTGTGGAACACTACCCGAAACGTTTGACCCAAGTTAAACAATTGTGCGCTGCCCTATGGAACTCCCGATCACTGCCCCGGGAACGAACCAGGGTCTGCAGTAACGCCTGTGCCTTAGACCGCTGCGCCACTCAGGAGGCTGATACATCTAATGAAGGGCTTGATGATTAGTTGACAGGTTAAATCAGGTACGCTAGTACTGGAATAAATAAAATACATGGAATTGGCTGAGGGTATGTAAGGAGAAGTTAATTTGCCCTGGAGATAAGTTCATACTAACAACACATTATTTACTTAAAGCTCAGCTGACACCTGGAGCGGTCAATCAAAGCCACATCTGCCCTAGATTGAATCTGTGACAAGCATACCAAAAAATAACCAGGACTGAGTAGAATACAAAATCACCAGGAAATTGGGATAGATCAATCATCTTAGGGAAAGAGCTTCCAATTTAGTCTTGGTAATTACAGCTCTTTGTCTGAGTGAGACAGTGAGTGACAAGGAAAAGTGACTGAACTGTTTTATTTCACTTGAAAAAGTGAGGATGAGAGTGGAATATTCATGTGGAAAACACTCCATGCATACAGATCCATTTTTTTTCTTGTGGGCTCATTTTACCCATCAGCTCTGACCTACCAAGCTGTCAATGTGAGATGGGTATTAGCAGATAGTTGTGGGCTCTATCTAAACTGTTTTACATATTGCGAGATACATTTTATCTTGTTGGAGACTGGCCAGAGATTGTGAGGTATATGTTACCTTGGCAGCAAGAGCATAGTAGTGTGTATTATTATGGTGTTATACACAATATTGCTTTCTGAAATGCTTCAAAATAAGTGTCCAGCCACAGGTGAGTTATAGGAGACTGGATGAACAATAAGATGTGAGGGGAAGGAGGACACTCACCATTGAAGCTCTTGGGTGGGATGCAGGGAGGAGGGGGCAGTGTAGGGGCAGAGGCCAGGATATAGTCCAGATTCTGGGCAGCCAGGGAGGCAAGACAGTCTACACTGAGCTCTCCTGTACAAAACCGCACCATCGACGGGCTCAGGGATGAGCTCACCTCCAACATGGCTGAGGAGACAAAGAAAGAGAGGAGGGAGAGAGAGAGATAGATTGAGGAGTGCGAGAAATAGAGGAAAGAGAGGCAGAGATATGAGGCAGAGAGAAAGGGAGAGAAAGAAAGAAGGGAGAGATAGAATAGGAACAGAAGAGGGATAGGGAGAGTAGAGGGATAGGGAGAGTAGAGGGATAGGGAGAGTAGAGGGATAGGGAGAGTAGAGGGATAGGGAGAGTAGAGGGATAGGGAGAGTAGAGGGATAGGGAGAGGAGAGGGATAGGGAGAGGAGAGGGATAGGGAGAGTAGAGGGATAGGGAGAGTAGAGGGATAGGGAGAGGAGAGGGATAGGGAGAGGAGAGGGATAGGGAGAGGGATAGAAGAGGGAGAGATATAGAAGAGGGAGAGAGAAGAGTTGAGGGATAGAGGACGGATTGAAGACGGAGAGGGATAGAAGACGGAGAGAAGAGTGAGCCACAGGATATTTCAGAAGTGGACTTTAACTGGGAGAGTGAATACAGAATTGAAAGGTAGTTATCGATTACAAGAATGATAGTGTACTGATGCATTATGTATAGAATGTGAACAATAAAAGTGCAACAAAACAAATGAGCAGACAGAACATCACTGTTGACCCAGACAAACAGAAAGCCAGACAGAATACTGACATAAGCAGACGGAACACTGCTGCCAGAAAGACTGTCGACCCACCCAGACAGAATCAACAGACGGAATTCTGAGATGGAATATTGCAACAGACCACCAGAAAAAAAATGTTGGAACGCTTTATAATGACAGTTAGATGTCTGAAATAAGCAGACGTAAGACTGTTGCCAGACAGTTGACCCACCCAGATGTACAGAGACAGAATTCTGAGATGGAATATTGCAACAGGCCATCAGAACATTGGAAATTATCTTTGGAATGCTTGCAAGAAACATGCATTGACTGATTTAGGACCAGTTTTGCCTTTTAAATCATAATGAATAAGAGGAATGACCCGATCCTTGATCAGTACTCGTACTCTGAGACGCTTTGTGAATACAGACCCCAAACCCCACATTTCCCCATCTCTGAATCCCACCTACCATCAGCCAGCTCGGCTCCGAACACGATCCCTCTGGACACAGACACTCCAACACAGTGCAGGAGAGCATCCCTCCGCAGGTTGAAGTTGATGAGTGCTGCCTCCACCCCCACCTTGGCCAGGCCCAGCCAGAGGGCCACCTGCAAGGGCCGGCTCTCCATGAAGAGGGCTACCACATCCCCCGGGGCCCAGCCCTGGGCCAGAGCCCATTGGGCCACAGCATTAGACAGCAGGTCCAGCTGGGTGAAGGTCCACGTCTCTCCTGTGGCATCGTAGATGAGGGCGGGTTTATTTGGGTGCTGCTTCACCGTCTGGGCAAAGATGGAGGGGATATTGCTGTTGCGCCGTAGGTGGTGCCACAAGGCTATCTTGACTCGTAACAACACGTAAAGGCCACTGGAAGGAGTACAGAAAGGGAGATTAGGGAGAGAATGTCACTATTTTACCTATAGTGATGATGACTAACTAGTAAAGGTACATTTCCTGAAGAAAATGTGTGTGCCTGCTTCAGCAGTCTAAATGTGTTTTTTTAATGGTAGTAGAATTTGATGTAAGCACACCTCATATTCTTAACAAATTAAAGGCACCCACTTTAGGTCTCTTTTGGCAGTACGGACTACGATGTAGAGGTACTTCCAACCACCTGTGCCCAGAAAGACCCCGAAGCCTGCTGCTAAGCTCCAGGACCAGGGGACCCCGAAGAGACGCAGCAGACCCAGCGATCCCAGAGAAAAAGAGGCACTCGCTGCATTGCGCATCCTAGCAGTGGAGAGGAGTTTCAAAGGGTTATGAGGGTGGGGGATAAGTGAGCGAGACAGGCCTACAGCATGGTGTTAAAATGTAATGGCAGAGGGGTAAGGATAGAGGGTGTACTACACGTGGCAGTGGAGGACAGAGAGGTAAGAGTGCTTTTGGACCAGTCTCTCTTATAAAAATGACTAACTTGACTAATTTGAACAGTGAAAATGTAAATATGTGTAATGAATTAAAATTATATGCGAGGTAGTCACGACCTTATAGTATGGCTTATAGGATTACATACTGTATAGTTGGTGTTTGAACCGTGATTTATTTGTTGTTTTAGGCTGGCTAGTTAAAGTGCACTGTGCAAAAATGTTATCATATAATGCAGGCCTGGTCTCTTACCTATGATCATACACGACCCGACGACGAACTATTTGAGAGCAATGTCCCTAACCTTTCACCTAGTAACCGAGTATTCTACAAAACGTTCAATAGCGCTCTAACCACTACCAGGCTTGTATACAAATTAGAATCGCCACCACACGCTGTTGCGTTCGTTGCGAGGATAACATTCATCATTTGAAATATTGCTACATTAATACGTATCTAAATGTTACAACAGTTTAACTGTCACCGCACCAAATTGCTATCAGAACAACGCCTCTCCTGTAACAATGCATCAATTTATGAACATCAAATACATAGCCTACGCACTTAAAGAATTCCGAAACAGATTCACTAAATGATGGAATGACTAGACAGTTAATGGATACTTATCTATTTGTAGTAGCCGAAATATAAGAATCACAGTATTATGTACTCCATATTGAATGTTATTGCATTGCGACGACCACCAACCGCACCGCCCAAATAGTATCGTCCTTTCTCTGTGAACTCAGCCATTAGCTCCTCATCGAATTACCGACTCAATCCCATTGGCCGATGTTATGATGACGAAGGAGAATCCGCCTCTTGACCCGCCTGTTTCAGGTTCACTTCATCCAGTTGACCAATGATTGCACGTGTTGCTACATATTGAGAATATAAAATCACATTCAACAAATACTGTGTACTGTATACAGATATCCTACTGATACGATATATGTGTGTGATGCAAAAAGCCCTGATCTATTCTCTACTTTTGTCATACAGAGGCTCTCGGGTAGGCTATACTTTCCTTTTGAGTCAAATAGCTTTGACCTCTAGCGTAGCCTAATTCGTTCAACAAATGTTGAAATGAAACTTTGTGAAGGAGCAGCTGTTTATTTTGAATCACAAGGAAGCAATTCCATGCGGCCATTTAAAGTAAACATAAACATTACAGTCTTGTGGGTTATAACAAAGATTATCTATTATATTGACAAGATAGTCAAGAGGCCGCTCTAACAATGGAAATACATGTCCTCAAAGATGTAAAGCAGGTGCGGGAGGCGAGATCAGGTGGGACCATTCTAGAAAATGAGAGTGCATAAAAAGCGTGCGAACAACAGGTACAACTCGGATATAAATAACTTTTTTTCAAAGTTGCCGAAAAACCACCTGTAACAACCTAACCATTACAAAACGTATATTCGATCAAATATGCCTCACGTAGCAAATTAGCAATTACATTTTTTGGTTGACCAAATTTGACACTCATTGACCATTCAAAAATTCCTCACTTCGTGGTCATATTTTCATGGAAAGATTTTGGGCGGAGTAAACCCTGTCGCTTCGCCTCTTCGTCACTATTTAGAAGCATTTCAACACAAATACAGTAATACAAATTAGAGACTGATACGCTTGCAGGTGTTTACACGTCACCAAACTAAGTGAAATATCTAATGTGTTTATGAATTGACTATCCCATGACTGCCAACTGCTCTTCTGCTATGAGAATATGTCCACATTCTTGTACTGTAGGGATGTGCAGTATCTCAAACCTGTTTCACTTGGTGTTTTTGAGTTCTCTCTCAGTTCATCACAGAGAGTGTATCCACAAATGGGAATATCTTTACACACATTCATGGGTCAGTGTAGTCCAATCCCCTGTCTGCGTGAGGCTGTAGTGCAGGAGCTGCTCTGTGTCAGGGTGGACCTGGAGTCTGGCTGGAGGACCTGGAAGACCCTGCGCAGCACAGCCCGTCTGAGCAGGATGTAGACCCAGGGGTCCAGGATCTGGTTCCAGGTGGCCATGCGGAGGCCCAACAGAACCAGCTTCTCTGACTGACGTACTGTGTGGCTGGAGCTTCGCCCGCCGCGGCAGAACTGACCCACCAGCAGAGAGATGGAGATCTGGTGATGGTGGACAAAAAAGCCACTATGTTAGGGACATAAAAGCCACTGTGGCACACTGTATATATGAGACAGGCCTGAATAAATGAGGTGAATATGTTGTATCCTACTATTAATTTTAGAAACACTTATGTGTCTGTTTTTAAACAAGCAAAAGCCTTGTCTACAATAAGCAGGCTACCAATGTTAAACCATCTACAGTATAAACAAGGTCAAATGTCAGTGGAGGCTCTAGCTACTCACTAGAAAGGGGCTCCAGCACACACAGGACACCATCGTGATCGCTGTCAACTGGGCCATCATCTCTACATCCAGCAAGCGTAGGGGAGAGGAGGAGGTTCTTCCATATCGTCCTGGTGCTACTGTAGTGTTTGTCCTGATGCCCTGGGAGTTGAGCCTGGCCTGCAGCAGAGCCAGCCCGCTCAGGGTGTTACAAATCAGGGAGAGGCTGAGCGCCGTGAGCCCCAGGCCGGAGAAGGTGAGGGCCAGGGTGGCGTCAGCCGTGGAGAGCGGCCCGTGGACTGTCAGAAAGCACCAGGTACCAGGGAATTGGGTTGTGTAACTACCCACGTCCACCAGGGGGAGCCCGGCAAGCAGCAGGGCTAGGGAGGACAGCAGGAGGACAGCCAGACGCATGTGGGCCACCGTGATCAGGGCAGAGTGGAGGAGGGGCTGGGTAATGCCCATACAACGCTCCACGGCCATGGCACTGCCCAGTAATAGAGGGCACAGGCCGAAGAACACCAAGCTGGCCCCGAACAGTTGGCAAAACATCCCGGCAGGCTCGATGGTGTCACGCATTCCTGCAGCCACCCTGTGCCTCCGACTCTGACCCAGGTGCAGATGGAGGGCAAAGGCACCAGGGATCAAATTACCAGCAAGGTCGGTTAGCAGTAGAGCCCCCACTAACAACAGTAACGGAGCTTTGGCCCGATGTCTGAAGCGTACATAGGACTTGGCCAGGATGCCCAGGGCGCTTAGGTTGGAGAGGCCACCCAGGGTCATAGTGAAACAGGACAATCCAAAGGAGGGAGGGTTTATGAGGGGTGGCAGTGTGGTGGCATTCAGGGTCTGGATGGATGGACAGGGGCAGGAGGAGAAGTTGAGCTCTGGGAGGTGATGGAGGACAGAGGGAGAGGAGGGGGCAGAGACTGTAGCCATGATGTCATAGAGGAGCAAGGAGTATTCAGCTTCAATGCCATCTGCAAAGAATGAGCGATATTAAGTTGAAGACTGGTTCAAATGTTTGTAAGCAAACCGCACTTGCGTATTAGATCTATGTAATCCAGCCTGGTCTCATAGACTAGATGTAATATAGTACATGTAAATCCAGGGCACACAAATTGCTATCATATGTTACGTTTGGTATGGGTACATACGACAGATGATTGCTTAAGTTGGGATGGATGGGTGCGTGTATAACGCAAATGTCTAGCAACCCAAAGGTTGCGAGTTTGAATCTCATCACGGACAACTTGAGCATTTTAGCTAATTAGTAACTTTTCAACTACTTACTACGTTTTTAGCTACTTTGCAACTACTTAGCATGTTAGCTAACCATAGCCCTTTTAGCTAACCCTAACCTTAACCCTTTAACGTAACTCCTAAACTTAACCCTACCCCTAACTTAGCTAACTTTAGCCACCTAGCTAGAATTCATAACATATCATACTTTTAGCAAATTCATAACATATTGTATGTTTTGCACATTTGTAACATTGTCCCTTTTGCAAATTTATGACATAATAAGAATTGTAATTCGTAACATATCATACGAAATGGGTGATGGACATCAACAAATTAATGCATACCATACGAAACTAAACATACTAAATGGAGTGTCATGGATTTACGTGCAGAATTATACTAAATGCGCTGAGACCAGATTGTGTAATCAGTTGTAATAGGACAGGGATGAGTACTGGCGTGACTTGAGACAATTTGAGAATCTGAGAGTCATACTTACATAAGGCCATTGATCAGTTAAAAATAAATTGTTAAATTGTCAAAATGAAATGTCTCTCCAAAGGGAAATTAATTTTCTGTGTAACGGATGTGAAACGCTAGCTTAGTTAGCGGTGGTGCGCGCTAAATAGTGTTTCAATCGGTGACATCACTTGCTCTGAGACCTTGAAGTAGTAGTTCCCCTTGCTCTGCAAGGGCCGTGGCTTTTGTGGAGCTTCGTGGGTGACTGTTGTTGATGTGTGCAGAGGGTCCCTGGTTCGCGCCAGGGTTTGGGCGAGGGGACGGTCTCAAGTTATACTGTTACATCTGCATGACTACAACTTAGTACTAATTTAATTTAACAGAACTCCTAGATATCTCAAGTGCACCTGTGTGATTACGAGCATTCCCTTTGAGGAGGCTCATTGAGTGATTATGTGTGACAGGTGGTCTGTAGTTCTCTTGAGGATTTTAACTTTGCATTAGAACAGACCCTGATTGCACTGAAAAGTCTGTAATGAGACACTAATGGGAACTTGCCTGGTGCTTTCTTTGCCTCTGTGCCCTTTCAGGAACCATATCCAAACACTTACAGTGCCTTCGGAGAGTACTCAGACCCCTTGACTTTTTCCACAATTTGTTACGTTACAGCCTTATTCTAAAATTGATTACATTTCCCCCCCTCATCAATCTACACACAATACCCCAAAATGACAAAGCAAGAACAGGTTTAGATTTTTTTGCTAATTTATTATAAATAAAAAAACGGAAATCTCATATTTACATAAGAATTCAGACCCTTTACTCAGTACTTTGTTGAAGCACCTTTGACAGCGATTACAGCCTCAAGTCTTTTTGGGTATGACGCTACAAGCTTGGCACACCTGTATTTGGGGAGTTTCTCTCATTATTTTCTGCAGATGCTCTCAAGCTCTGTCAGGTTGGATGGGGAACATCTCTACACAGTTATTTTCAGGTCTCTCCAGAGATGTTTGACCAGGTTCAAGTCCGGTCTCTGGCTAGAGACTTGTCCCGAAGCCCTTCTCTCCCGATTGCTCAGTTTGTCCAGGTGGCCAGCTCTAGGAAGAGTCTTGGTGGTTCCAAACTTTTTCCATTTAAGAATGATGGAGGCCACTGTCTTCTTGGGGACCTTCAATGCGGCAGGTGTTTTTTGGTACGCTTTCCCAGATCTGTGCCGCGACACAATCCTGTCTCGGCGCTCTACGGACAATTCCTTCGACCTAGTGGCTTGGTTTTTGCTCTGACATGCACTGTCAACTGTGGGACCTTATATAGACAGGTCTGTGCCTTTCCAAATCATGTCCAATCAATTGAATTTACCACAGGTGGACTTCAATCAAGTTGTAGAAACGTCTCATAGATGATCAATGGAAACAGGATGCACCTGAGCTCAATTTTGAGTCTCATAGCAGAGGGTCTGAATACTTCTGTAAATGATATTTAGATTATTATTTTTTCTTTTGCAAAAAAAATCTAAAAACCTGTTTTCACTTTGTCATTATGGGGTATTGTGTGTAGATTGATGAGGAAAAAATATAATTTTAGGATAAGGCTGTAACTTAACAAAATGTGGGAAAGTTGAGGGGTCTGAGAGGGGTCTGAATACACCTCTCTGGGAAGAGGAAGGGCAGGGGTGTATGCTTCATGATTAATGACTCATGGTGTATTCATAACAACATACAGGAACTCAAGTCCTTCTGCTCACCCGACCTATAATTCCTTACAATCAAATGCCTGCCATTTTATCTACCAAAATAATTCTCGTCAGTTATAGTCAGACACCAAGACGGCCATCAAGGAACTCCACTGGACTGCAAACTGGAAACCATATATCCTGAGGCTGCATTTATTGTAGCTGGGGATATTAACAAAGCAAATTTGAGAACAAGTCTACCTAAATTCTACCAGCATATTAATTGCGCTACGCGCATGGGCAAAATCCTCGATCACTGCTACTCTAACTTCCGCAATGCATTCAAAGCCCTCCCCCACCCTCCCTTCGGCAAATCTGACCACGATGCCATCTTGCTCCTACCGTCTTATAGGCAGAAACTCAAACAGGATGAACCAGTGACGAGAACCATTCAACGCTGGTCCGACCAATCGGTAGCCACGCTTCAAGATTATTTTGATCACGCGGACTGGAATACGTTCCGGTCAGCCTCAGAGAGCAACATCGACCTATACGCTGACTCGGTGAGTGCATTTATAAAGAAGTGCATTGGAGATGTTGTACCCACTGTGACTATTAAAACCTACCCTAACCAGAAATGGTGGATGGATGGCGGCATTGGCGCAAAACTGAACCATGGAAAGAGGTCTGGGACTATGACTGAATATAAACAGTGTAGTTATTCCTTCCGCAACGCGATCAAACAAGTGAAATGCCAGTACAGGGACAGCAATTCATCAGCTCAGACACGAGACGTTTGTGGCAGGGTCTACAGGAAATCATGGACTACAAAAAGAAAGCCAGCCACGTCTCGGACACCGACGTCACGTTTCCAGACAAACTAAACACCTTCTTTGCCTGCTTTTAGGATAATACAGTGCCACCGTCGCGGCCCGCTAACAAGGACTGCCCCCCCATCCTTCTCCGTGGTTGATGTGAGTAAAATATTTAAATGTGTTAACCCTTGCAAGGCTGTCTCTTATTCATCCATTTACATTTGTGTGTATAAGGTAGTCATTGTGAATTTGTTAGATTACTTGTTAGATATTACTGCACTGTCAGAACTAGAAGCACAAGCATTTCGCTATACTCACATTAACATCTGCAAACCATGTGCGTGTGACAGCATCCCTAGCCTCGTCCTCAGAGCACGCACAAACCAGCTGGCTGGTGTGTTTATGGACATATTCAATCGCTCCCTATCCCAGTCTGTTGTCCCGACATGCTTCAAGATGGCTACCATTGTTTCTGTACCCAAGAAAGCAAAGATAACTGAACTAAATGACTACCACCACATATCGCAACAGCGCCTCTTCAACCTCAGGAGGCTGAAGAAATTTGTCTTGTCACCCAAAACCCTGACAAACTTTTACAGATGCACAATCAAGAGCATCCTGTCTGGCTGTATCACAGCCTAGTACGGAAACTGCACCGCCCTCAACCGCAAGACTCTCCAGAGACTAAGCTACCTGCCCTCCAGGACACCTACACCACCCAATGTCACAGGAAGGCCAAACAAATCATCATGGACATCAACCACCCGAGCCACTGCCTGTTCACACCGCGACCATCCAGAAGGCGAGGTCAGTACAGGTGCATCAAAACTGGAATGAGAGACTGAAAAACAGCTTCTATCTCAAGGCCATCAGACTGCTAAACAGCAATCACTAACTCAGAAAGGCTGCTGCCTACATTGAGACTCAATCACTGGCCACTTTAATAAATGGATCACTAGTCACGTTACACAATGCCACTAAATAATGCCACTTTAATAATGTTTACATATCTTACATTACTCATATCACATGTATATACTGTATTTTATACCATCTATTACACCTTGTCTATGCCACTCGGCCATCGCTTATCCATATACTTACTGTACATATTCTCATTCACCCCTTTTATATTTGTGTGTATTAGGTAGTTGTTGGGGAATTGTTAGATTACTTGTTAGATATTACTGCACTGTCGGAACTAGAAGCACAAGCATTTCGCTACACTCACATTAACATCTGTTAACTATGTGTATGTGACAAATACAATGTGATTTGATTTGAATGCACTATGTATGCATAGTTACACACACCAGGCATGCACGCACACACATCGAACCCGATAACTTCAAGCCTGGCCTCAAATCTTTGCCTTAGTGTCACTCTGCACTCTCCAGGCATACATATCCCTTTTTCCAAGGTCCTCTGTATTTGTTGTGACAGAAATGACACATGACAAGACCCATGGGGCACCCTGGGAGCAGATAGCCATGCGAATGGGTGATGATTACTCATCATCACAGAACTGAGTACTAGTTTCATGGTTTGGCTGATAAAAAAGAAAGACAAAGTCTCACACTCTAAATACTGTATGCTCCCAACAATTGAATGGGTTAACCTGATAACCAAGGATGATTTTTGGGGGCAGATTTAAGTGACAGCTGTTTTTGCTGAATAGTTACAGGCCAACAGACTGGTTTGTGGAGGTTGTTTTCAGTCCTAGCTTTGTGTATGCTTAGTCCTTGAGTAATGTTAGTCTTTTCCTGCACATCCTAGTCTCTTGCAGGGAGCATCGGGCCACATTAATTAATTGACAGAACAGTTAGAGAGATTGTTTCCGTTCCATTTATTGTAAATATGGACAACCAAATACTTTACGAGTAACTTTGATGCCACCTCTATACATCAAAATAACAAAAATGTATCTCTTTAAAAATAAAGTGGTGTATAAGGTCACAATCCTACAATGACGACCATTCAATGTATGGTAAAGAAGTAAGATAGAAGGTTATCTCTCCAAATAAATGTATATATTTTTTTATTTTATTTAACCTTTATTTAACTAGGCAAGTCATTTAAGAAGAAATTCTTATTTACAATGACGGCCTAGTAACAGTGGGTTAAACTGCCTTGTTCAGGGGCAGAATGACAGATTTTTACCGTGGCAGCTCGGGGATTCGATCCAGCAACCTTTAGGTTACTGGCCCAACGTTAGAAATTACAACCAAATATGACTAAAAGTAAGTTAGATGTTCTCCATACATAGAAAACACACAAAATAGTTTATTATTGAAAAAAATATATGCTTTTGGTGGAAAAATACAAAAATGTGGATCGTTCAAGTGAATCAATTTGGCTATTTCAGACAAAATATGACTTAATTTCAAATGTGTATACATTACATCATATTTTCCATCATGTGTACATGCTTGTGATCCATTTTGATGTCATTTTAATATTATTTCACAATTGTGTTAATACACATACGTACCATTGAAGCCCAATTGTAAAGCGATTTGTCTTCATTTTTAGTCATTTTTAATGAAAAGACACTGAACACGAAAATACAAAATAACAAAGAGAAAGAACGAAACGAAAACGAAACAGTTCTGTATGGTGAAGACACAGAAAACATAATAAAGGAACTAAGGTCAGAACGTGACACCAATGTTGCATTTTTGCAACGTTTCCAGAAAATTGTTCTACAAACTTAAATTCAAAAAAGTAATTATTTTCATAATCAGAGGCATATATAATTTTTTATTTGGATATATGCTTGGGTCTCAACGGGTTAAAGAAAGAGAGTGAAAAACAGATTGCTTACAGGTTACTTCTGAGCATCTCAGAACAGAAAATTGATGCAGGGTTATTGCTCTCTCAAGTCAACACTTGAATGAGAAGATTACTGATCTCACCACTGAACATGGCCAGCACTCAAGTCTTCATTCATTTCCTCTACAGTCTGCTAGTATAGCTGCCCAATCCACTTCAGCCATGCTAGCCTGACAGAGGATAATGATGTTTCACACTCATGAGCCAGCTCTTTTCAAACAGCAAATTACATCCTTCCTTCCTTCTGCTGGGGTAAAATTACACCTGGCACAATACAGCAAAATGACATCTCCAGGTGAGCATGGGAATAATCAGTGTCACGTCCTGACCTTAGTTCCTTTTGTATGTCTCTATTTTAGGTTGGTCAGGGTGTGAGTTGGGGTGGGCATTCTATGTTTTGTTCTTGTGTTTATATTTCTATGTGTTTGGCCTGGTATGGTTCTCAATCAGAGGCAGCTGTCAATCGTTGTCTCTGATTGAGAACCATACTTATGTAGCCTGTTTTCCCACTCTTGTTTGTGGGTGGTCATTTTCTGTTTCAGTGTTTTTCACCATTCGGGACTGGTTCGGTTTTTCTTTGTTCGTTTGTTTCCTGTGTTCAGTGTAATAAATATGACGAACACTTACCACGCTGCATATTGGTCTGATATTTCCTACTCCTCCTCAGAAGAGGAAGACGACAACTGTTACAATCAGTAGCTTTTGTAAACTTGCTGGATAGCTTTTCTCACTGTACTCCTTTATCCCTCTTTCTTTCTGCTGCAGTTTTTTACACCCTCTCTGTCACTCCCCTCCCCTTCTTTTAGAGGCTTCCTTGCCAATGGAGGTATATCCACGGAGGAACCAAGGTGAATATAAAGCTGAACATTTCAACTTGAGAGAGTAAGTAAAACTGACAAAGAACCTCCCTGATTATAAGACCACAGGCTTCATGTTAGTAGAGGCAGGGCAGTGACAATGACCTAAGACGAGCCATTAGTCGTCATGTCATCTGAAGTGAATACATTATGTTTCCCCTTGATTCTCTTTACTGCGTTGTGCTCCTGTTTGAATCACAGTACACAAGTGCTCCCTATCAAACCTAACTGCAGATGCAACCATGCTATAACAACTGCAAACACATCTCCTCCCCTCACAAACTTGAGAAGAGCTATAGTAGCTAAAATACATATGAAACAGATGGGGGTTCAAATATTATTTAGGGTATTTCACTTACTTTCAAAGACATTTTGAAGTAACTATTTTGATCGTTTTTCTTTGAAAATAGAAGTAGTTGATTATTGGAATGTATTTAGAAATACACTATTTAATTAACATAATACAAGAATCCATATAAAAATCCTTACATTTAGAGATATCTGTTATTTTGCATGTCTTAATCCACCTATGTTGTCCTTCCGCATCTGCAGTGGAAAGTGGCAGAGCTACAGTGCTGTTTGTCAGACCAGGAGACATCCCTAAAAAGGGTCTTCTCACGAAACCGTCTGTAGCTTCTGAACCGTTTGGGCTACAAACTAATATGACGCCACTGTGAAAGGGTAGGCTCTTCTGAAGGTAACCCAAACAAATTCATGGAAGTATGGAGGTAATTTTGTGCCAACAAAAATAAGGGGTTAAATATGTGTAAAAAAAAAAACAGATATCTCCTAGATATAGGACAGACACTTCAAACCGTATTTCTTATGATTTCTTTTTTTACTCTCTTTTCTTTCATTTTTGAATGTGTTATTCAATGCGTTTCTATGAGCTATAGTGGTAAAGGCCAAATTCAATATTTTATAAAATAATTTTCTATCTATTTTATATATACTTTCTACAATTCTAAATCAAATAGCTAAATTACCATCTTAAAACAATTCCAAATGTTAGCTTAGTAACCCCCCCTCCAATTTTGATTGATGAGATGACAGTCAATTAGAACCTAATTGTGGCATAGCGAATTAAAATAATAATAACATGATTATTCCTGAGTTAATCACACTTACCTTACACCATCAATCGGGCATGGTTCTTCATATGAATGTCACTTTGTGGAATGATACAGAATGCAGGATTGATGGATGAGGTGTGAAGGTCTTACCCATCCGATACCCAAATCAGCCTCTCGTCTGCAGCTGTGCCAGCATGGGTCTGTCAAACTCAATTCTGCAGGCAGAGGAGCACCGTCTCTTCTCTCATTACCATAGTCCAGTCACTGAGACACTCATTGTGACACTCGTTTCCTCTCTTTCTCTCTGAGTCTATATCTCCTCTCTCTCTCCACTCTCTCTCCCCCTTCCCACCCCCCTCTCTGACTCTTCTGACGCTTTTATCGGATCTTCGCCCGCAGGACCTGCATAATCTTCTCTCTGGGTGTCTGAGCCCTCCTACTGTCCATCTATTTATAATTCTCACATATTTTCTCATGTTTTCTCTTTATCACAGACATCATCACCAGGATGTTCTGCCTAATAAAGTATCCGGTCTGTCTGTGATAACGATTATAAGTAACAGTTGGGCTGCAGGGGGTCAGATGTGTGGTATGTCACCTTTTTGTCTCCACTAATAATTCTAATTGGTTTCAGTATAAAAAGGCTGTTAAGTAACATATTAGATACATTTTTCATTCCTTTCTCTTATTAGCAGCTCAGGTAATTTTCTAAGATACAATATCTTTTAGGGAAGAATACAGATTTGTTTGAATGGTAATATTTTTGTTGTTTCACAGTACTACTTTGTGAGGAGATAAAATAGATAAAATATAAATAAAATAAAAGATAAAATATAAGATAAAATAGATAAAATATAAATAAAATAAAAGATAAAATATAAGAAAATAGCTTCTTCATGGAACTTAGAAAATTTGATTGGTAGATATTAGATAATTGGTAGACAATTACATTTCAAAAGGAACTGTAGAGCACCCATAATTAAACGTTTTCATAAAGTATAAAGTATCAGATAAAACAATTTGCAAACATTCAAAACCACCTTCAGACCATTTACTAGACAGAACAGATTTATTTTTATTTATTTTTTCCACATACAATCTTAATGTTTTGTTAATTTCTTTACAGGTCTGGTAGGTAAACGCAAAGATAAGGCAAGGTAAACAAAACGGGACAGTCCCTCTACATTCCTGAATCTCTTGGTGATAAAGCCATTTAATTTCTCTTTGTTTTCTGTCCCTGAGTAGCAGTCTAGCTCAGAGGAACGTGATGCTGTCTCCTCCTGCATGCACTTCAATTGGCTGTGCCTGAGAGGATTTTGGGTGAGACGCAGCAGTTCCATATTCTCCATCAGTCTCCAAGGCACCTGTGGGGAATCCTGAGAAAGAACAACAAAACAAAACCAGGTAGCATAGCAACAAAAGACGGAGCAGCAGAGAGAGCCACTCGCTTCAGTCAACTCCTGACTGGGGTTCTCATTTGAGCTTACATTTATTTATCCTACCTCCTTCCGTGAAGTTTAGAAATAAACAGTCACCTTGAATGTTCAACCTCAAAGGAGAAATCTGGAGCCAGCTGTAAATGAACAAACCACTTTGTTAATGCTTTAAAACCTCTTAAGGATCCAACTTCAATTTATTTATTTTTTGCCTAAAATGATATAGCCAAATCTAACTGCCTGTAGCTCAGGACCGGAAACAAGGATATATATATATTCTTGATACCATTTGAAAAGAAACACTTTGAAGTTTGTGGAAATGTGAAAAGAATGTAGGAGAATATAACACATTAGATCTGGTAAAACATCATGCAAAGAAGAAAAACAATGCATTTTTTTGTATTTCTTTTGTACCATCATCTTTGAAATGCAAGAGAAAGGCCATAATGTATTATTCCAGCCCAGGCGCAATTTAGATTTTGTCCACTAGATGACAACAGTGTACGTGCAATGTTTATATTGATCCAATTAACCATTGCATATCTGTTCAAAATGTTGTATCAAGACAACCCAAATGTGCCTAATCGGTTCATTAATACATTTTGAAGTTCATAACTGTCCACTCTCCTCAAACAATAGCATGGTATTCTTTCACCGTAATAGCTCCTGTAAATTGGATAGTGCAGTTAGATTAACAAGAATTAAAGCTTTCTCCCCATATCAGATATGTCAATGTCCTGGGAAATGTTCATGTTACTTACAACCTCATGCTAATCATATTAGTCTACGTTAGATTAACTGTCCCATGGGGCTGTGGGGACACACACACACCAATCCTGTAGAGGTTAACTAAGGATTGCTCTGCGATTTGGGGTGTATAAATCAAATAGGTGTATCCAATTTCTGCTGGCTTTATGACTGGCTTAAAAAGCAACCCATCTATTTTCTACACACTGATGCTTTTTTAATGGAAATGTGATTCTATCTTGTTGGTGCCCTGTGGTTGTTGTTGCTGGCGCTGCTGAAATCCTTGATGCAAGGAGTCACTTGCCCACGTCTCTGGCATTATTCATCCAGAAACTTGTAGTGTATAAGAGACATCCATTCCATTCAGTCCTGCCCTCCATGTGTTCACCCACAATACAGCACAATGACGTTTTGAAAAGGTCTGTCCCACTGGCTTCAGGCTTCAAACATAAAGATATAAAACTGTATTTTTTTGTGAAGAATCAACAACAAGTGGGACACAATCATGAAGTGGAACGACATTTATTGGATATTTCAAACTTTTTTAACAAATCAAAAACTGAAAAATTGGGCGTGCAAAATTATTCAGCCCCCTTAAGTTAATACTTTGTAGCGCCACCTTTTGCTGTGATTACAGCTGTAAGTCGCTTGGGGTATGTCTCTATCAGTTTTGCACATCGAGAGACTGACATTTTTTCCCATTCCTCCTTGCAAAACAGCTCGAACTCAGTGAGGTTGGATGGAGAGCATTTGTGAACAGCAGTTTTCAGTTCTTTCCACAGATTCTCGATTGGATTCAGGTCTGGACTTTGACTTGGCCATTCTAACACCTGGATATGTTTATTTTTGAACCATTCCATTGTAGATTTTGCTTTATGTTTTGGATCATTGTCTTGTTGGAAGACAAATCTCCGTCCCAGTCTCAGGTCTTTTGCAGACTCCATCAGATTTTCTTCCAGAATGGTCCTGTATTTGGCTCCATCCATCTTCCCATCAATTTTAACCATCTTCCCTGTCCCTGCTGAAGAAAAGCAGGCCCAAACCATGATGCTGCCACCACCATGTTTGACAGTGGGGATGGTGTGTTCAGGGTGATGAGCTGTGTTGCTTTTACGCCAAACATAACGTCTTGCATTGTTGCCAAAAAGTTCAATTTTGGTTTCATCTGACCAGAGCACCTTCTTCCACATGTTTGGTGTGTCTCCCAGGTGGCTTGTGGCAAACTTTAAACAACACTTTTTATGGATATCTTTAAGAAATGGCTTTCTTCTTGCCACTCTTCCATAAAGGCCAGATTTGTGCAATATACGACTGATTGTTGTCCTATGGACAGAGTCTCCCACCTCAGCTGTAGATCTCTGCAGTTCATCCAGAGTGATCATGGGCCTCTTGGCTGCATCTCTGATTAGTCTTCTCCTTGTATGAGCTGAAAGTTTAGAGGGACGGCCAGGTCTTGGTAGATTTGCAGTGGTCTGATACTCCTTCCATTTCAATATTATCGCTTGCACAGTGCTCCTTGGGATGTTTAAAGCTTGGGAAATCTTTTTGTATCCAAATCCGGCTTTAAACTTCTTCACAACAGTATCTCGGACCTGCCTGGTGCGTTCCTTGTTCTTCATGATGCTCTCTGCGCTTTTAACGGACCTCTGAGACTATCACAGTGCAGGTGCATTTATACGGAGACTTGATTACACACAGGTGGATTGTATTTATCATCATTAGTCATTTAGGTCAACATTGGATCATTCAGAGATCCTCACTGAACTTCTGGAGAGGGTTTGCTGCACTGAAAGTAAAGGGGCTGAAAAATTTTGCACGCCCAATTTTTCAGTTTTTGATTTGTTAAAAAAAGTTTGAAATATCCAATAAATGTCGTTCCACTTCATGATTGTGTCCCACTTGTTGTTGATTCTTCACAAAAAAATAGAGTTTTATATCTTTATGTTTGAAGCTTGAAATGTGGCAAAAGGTAGCAAAGTTCAAGGGGGCCGAATACTTTCGCAATGCACTGTAACATTCACATGATTTGCACAGCAAAAAAACATGAGCAAGTAGGGAGGGATTGATACAGCAGTTCAAGATACAAAATATTGAGAGATAATATTACTACCCAACAAAGGTCTTTGATGGTGGAGATTAAAGCTTATGTAGCTGAGCCATGCAGCTTAGCTGTGGACTTCTCTAGAATAACAATGTTTAAAAAAGGATACTTTCCAGGAACATTGAAAATAAGTTTTTGGATCAAACCACTTTATTTTAATTGCATTTTTTGGCAGCAGTTATGGCACACATGAACAATTTCATCGAATCCAATAGAATGTCAAAATGAATTCCTAGTAAAACAGACGAGGCGTCATATATACATTTACCTCTATCAAGGTTTGAAGAAGGTATTAAATGTATGTGCAGAGGTCAGAGACCACTGAGCATTCCCAAAAACACATGTACAGTATCTCAGTATTCACACCCTTCTTTTCCCCCCACATTTAGTTGTGTTAGAGCTTGAATTAAAAATATGTTTTTTTGTTGCTGGTCTACACATAGTATCCCATATTGTCAAAGTGGAATTATGTTTTCAATTTTTGTAAACAAATTAATTAAAAATGAAAAGCTGAAATGTCTGGAGTCAATACGTATTCAACCCATTTGTTATGGCACGCTTAAATACGTTCAGGAGTAAAAATCTGCTTACCAAGTTACATACTAAATTGCATGGACTCACTTTGTTTGTAATAATAGTGTTATACATGATTTTTTGAATGACTACCTCATCTCTGTACCCCACACATACACTTATCTATAAGGTCCCTCAGTCGAGCAGTGCATTTCAAACACAGATTCAACCACAAAGACCAGGGAAGTTTTCCAATGCCTCGCAAAGAAGGGACTTATTGTTCATGGGTTAAAAAAAGCAGACATTAATTATCCATTTCAGCATGGTGAAGTTAATAATTGGATGGTGTATCAATACACCCAGTCACTACAAATATACAGGCGTCCTTCCTAACTCAGTTGCCGGAGAGGAAGGAAACCGCTCAGGGATTTCACCATGAGGCTGATGGTGACTTCAGAACAGTTACAGAGTTTAATGGCTGTGATAGGAGAAAGCTGAGGATGGATCAACAACATTTTAGTTACTCTTCAATATTAACCTAACTGACAGAGTGAAAAGAAAAAAAGCCTTGTACAGAATAAAAAATGATCCATAACATGAATCCTGTTCGTAACATGGCACTAAAGTAATACTGCAAAAAATTTGGCAAAGCAATTCACTTTTTGTCCTGAAAACAATTTGTTATGTTTGGGGCAAATCCAATAAAACATATTTTCAAGCATAGTGGTGGCTGCATCATGTTATGTGTATGCTTGTAATCGTTAAGGACTGGGGAGTGTTTCAGGATAAAAAATAAATGGAATAGAGCTAAGCACAGGGAAAATCCTAGAGGAAAACCTGGTTCATTCTGCTTTCCACCAGACACTGGGAGATGAATTCACCTTTCAGCAGGATAATAACTTAAAAGACTAGGCCAAATCTACATGGGATTTCCTTACCAAGAAGACAGTAAATGTTCCTGTGTGGCCGAGTTACAGTTTGACCTAAATCTACTTGAAAATCTATGGCAAGACCTGAAAATGGTTGTCTAGCAATGATCAACAAGAAATTTGACAGAACTTGAAACATATCCAAAATAATTGGCAAATATTGCACAGTCCAAGCGTGGACAGCGCTTAGAGTTACCCTGAAAGACTTACAGCTGTAATCACTGCCAAATGTACTTCTACAAACTATTGAATCTGGGTGTGAATACTTATGTAAATTTGATATTTCTGTATTTCATTTTCAATACATTTGCAAAAATGTCTAAAAACATATTTTCACTTTGTCATTATGGGGTATTGTGTGTAGATGGGTGAGACAACAATCAATGTAATCTATTTTGAATTGTAAGACTGTAACACAACTAAATATGTAATATGTCAAGGGGTATGAATACTGAATCAAGAGTTCAACCGTTTAAGATATTATCATCCAAGTTTTATTCAGAAGTGACAATATAATGTATAATTATGAGAAAACATTGTTCTACATCACCTTCCAGTTGACCTGTTCTCCAAATTATAGGAGCTAACTGTTCCAGATGGAAGTAACCGCAGGTGCACTTTTTTCGGTCTAGTTAAGTTTGAAGGAGAGAGTGGAGACCAGGCCAACAGATTTGAGAGTAATCAAAAGAGTCTCATCCAGGGGATGTGTGGCGATAAGGGAATCCCAGGTAATCCTTAGGCTTTTAGAGCAGAGTGGAGCCTAAGGTTAAAAATAGAAAGAAGGAAGTCCCTGGGAGAGTACCAGTACCGCTTACCTTGCGGTAGCAGAGAGAACAGTCTATGACTACGGTGGCTGGAGTCTTTGACAATTTTTAGGGTCTTCCTCTGCCACCGTCTGGTGTAGAGGTCCTGGATGGCAGGAAGCTTGGCCTTGGTGATGTACTGGGCCGTACGCATTACCCTCTGTGGTGCCTTGTGGTCGGAGGCCGAGCAGTTGTCATACCAGGCAGTGATGCAACCCGTCAGGATGCTCTCGATGGTGCAGCTGTAGAACCTTTTGAGGATCTGAGGACCCATGCCAAATCTGTTCAGTTTCCTGAGGGGGGATAGGTTTTGTCGTGCCCTCTTCACAACTCTCTTGTTGTGTTTGGACCATGTTAGTTTGTTGTTGATGTGGACGCCAAGGAACTCTCAACCTGCTCCACTACAGCCCAGTCGATGAGAATGGAGGCGTGCTCGGTCCTCCTTTTCCTGTAGTCCACAATCATCTCCTTTGTCTTGATCACGTTGAAGGAGAGGTTGTTGTCCTTGCACCACACGGTCAGGTCTCTGACCTCCTCTCTATAGGCTGTCTTGTCACTGGGAAGCTCTCGGCTGTGCTTCCCTTTGTAGTCTGTAATAGTTTGCAAGCCCTGCCACATCCGGCGAGCGTCGGAGCTGGTGTAGTACGATTCTATCTTAGTCCTGTATTGACGCTTTAACTGTTTGATGGGTTGTCGGAGGGCATAGAGGGATTTCTTTTAAGCTTCCGGGAATAGAGTCCCGCTCCTTGAAAGCGGCAGCTCTACCCTTTAGCTCAGTGCGGATGTTGCCTGTAATCCATGGCTTCTGTTTGGGGTATGACCCCATGTTGTAAGTGTAATGCCATTTCCCATTTATTCATGTACATGTGTATATTGCACAGTTATAACCCTTAACTAATACAGTTTACATGTGTGCATATATTATCCTTATAGAACCACAACTGTAAGATTTGAAGTAATTTGGATTACCACACATAAATAACTTTGAGGGTATCAGCTGTGTCTGTGTGATTGTGTTGATTACCAAGTGTTCAGTATGGGCCTCAACATCATGTTCTGACCGGACAGCACTATAGTGGGCAAAACCAAACAATCAGTTATAAGTACATAGCGGGTAAGGGCATTCACAGCCAATGCTCAGAAGGGTGAGGAAATACCAGCCAACTGTTTTGACTCAATCCTTGTATAAAATATGTTGAATTTCTACTTTTGAAACAACGTCAGATCTTCAATCTTATACCCACTATCAGAAAAAAATTGGCTGGGAAGCACCACCTACTTTACATTTCTACAGCTATCCCTCTGGTCTCCTTTCCAGAGATTTTACAGAGCCCTGCTTAGATGTTATATTTGTCACTGACTACCACCAATGTGCTATCAAGAGAATAACTATTGAGAGATCTCTTAATAACTAAATAGATTCACTGTTGCTATCAAAGTCATTCCAAAGTGTAGGTTTAACAGAGCAAATGAAATGTAACCATACTTCATAAAGCATAATCATCAATGATACTATTTAGGCCTATAGCATTTGTGAAGTCATCAACAACTATTGTTTGAATTCAAACCAGGGTTCAACTAAAACTTGACAATACATATAGGCATAGGGTTTCAAGCTTTGGTTTATTTCAAATGTAATCTACGAGTTAATAATTAACATGTTGGATTCATGTCTTCATCTCAACCAAAAATCTAAGGTAGCCCTATCCTGCAGCCAAATGACCAAAGCACCCTCTAGTGGCCTCATGGGTGGAATGTTATTGATATTTTAATGAACATAAACCTGAAAATCCGGAGTTTCTTTGTCGAACCATTTTTGTTATATTTCAGTCTTCTGTGATGTACAGTTGAAGTCGGAAATTTACATAGACTTAGGTTGGAGTCATTAAAACTCGTTCAACCACTCCACAAATGTCTTGTTAACAAACTTTAGTTTTGGCAAGTCAAGTTAGGACAACTACTTTGTGCAGTATACAAGTAATTTTTCCAACAATTGTTTACAGACAGATTATTTCACTTAGAATTCACTGTTTCACAATTCCAATGGGTCAGAAGTTTACATACACTAAGTTGACTGTGCCTTTAAACAGCTTGGAAAATTCCAGAAAATTATGTCATGACTTTAGAAGCTTCTGATAGGCTAATTGACAGTCGTTTTAGTCAATTGGAGGTGTACCTGTGGATGTATTTCAAGGCCTACCTTCAAACTCGGTGCCTCTTTGCTTGACAGCATGGGAAAATCAAAAGAAATCAGCCAAGACCTCAGAAAGAAATTTGTAGACCTCCACAAGTCTGGTACATCCTTGGTAGCAATTTCCAAACGCCTGAAGGTACCACGTTCATCTGTACAAACAATAGTACACAAGTATAAACTTCATGGGACCACGTAGCCGTCATACCGCTCAGGAAGGAGACGCGTTCTGTCTCCTAGAGATCAACTTACTTTGGGGCGAAAAATGCAAATCAATCCCAAAATAACAGCAAAGGACCTTGTGAAGATGCTGGAGGAAACAGGTACAAAAGTATCCACAGTAAAACAAGTCCTATATCGACATAACCTGAAAGGCCGCTCAGCAAGGAAGAAGCCACTGCTCCAAAACCACCATAAAAAAAGCCAGACTACCGTTTGAAACTGCACATGGGGACAAAGATCATACTTTTTGGAGAAATGTCCTCTGGTCTGATGAAACAAAAATTTAACCGATTGGCAATAATGACCATCGTTATGTTTGGAGGAAAAAGGGGGATGCTTGCAAGCTGAAGATCAGCATCCCAACCGTGAAGCACAGGGGTGGCAGCATCATGTTGTGGGAGTGCTTTGCTGCATCATAGGGAGAAAAATTACGTGGATATATTGAAGCAACATCTCAAGACATCAGTCATGAAGTTAAAGCTTGGTCACAAATGGGTCTTCCAAATGGCCAATGACCCCAAGCATACTTCCAAAGTTTTGGCCAAATGGCTTAAGGACAACAAAGTCAAGGTATTGGAGTGGCCATCACAAAGCCCTGACCCCAATCCCATAGAGAAATTGTGGGCAGAACTGAAAAAGCATGTGCGAGCAAGGAGGCCTACAAACCTGACTCAGATACACCAGCTCTGTCAGGAGGAATGGGCCAAAATTAACCCAACTCATTGTTGGAAGCTTGTGGAAGGCTACCCGAAATGTTTGACCCAAGTTACACTCAATTAGTATTTGGTAGATTGTTTATGTAAACTTCTGACCCACTGGGAATGTGATGAAAGAAATAAAAGCTGAAATAAATCAGTGATAACCGTGATAACACGTGAAGTTGTTTTATAAATAAAAAATATCTGACATTGTATTCCAATTTGAACTTTGTTGTTATTTAAATGGTTGAAACCACATTGATAACAGATTTTGATGACAACTACACCAAAAATCAAACATTGTTTTTCAATTGGAATTTTCTGCTTTTAGATGGTTTTTAGATGGTTGATAACACATTGGGAATTCCACACACTTCTGGCTGTCTTTTTGAGTGGGTGAATAAAGGTTGAAAAGTCATGGATCAACGTTTTAACCAAATATTACACACATTTCCACGTTGAAATTATGAAGCTATGCCCAGTGGGGTGATTGTGTTCCATCTGAGCAGGTGAAGAAAATTAACAGCAGAGAGAGAAATTAACAGCAGAGAGAGAAATTAACAGCAGAGAGTGAAATGAACAGCAGAGAGAGAAATGAACAGCAGAGAGAGAAATGAACAGCAGAGAGAGAAATGAACAGCAGAGAGAGAAATGAACAGCAGAGAGAGAAATGAACAGCAGAGAGCGAAATGAACAGCAGAGAGAGAAATGAACAGCAGAGAGCGAAATGAACAGCAGAGAGAGAAATGAACAGCAGAGAGCGAAATGAACAGCAGAGAGAGAAATGAACAGCAGAGAGAGAAATGAACAGCAGAGAGAGAAATGAACAGCAGAGAGAGAAATGAACAGCAGAGAGAAAAATGAACAGCAGAGAGAGAAATGAACAGCAGAGAGCGAAATGAACAGCAGAGAGCGAAATGAACAGCAGAGAGAGAAATGAACAGCAGAGAGCGAAATGAACAGCAGAGAGAGAAATGAACAGCAGAGAGAGAAATGAACAGCAGAGAGAGAAATGAACAGCAGAGAGAGAAATGAACAGCAGAGAGAAAAATGAACAGCAGAGAGAGAAATGAACAGCAGAGAGAGAAATGAACAGCAGAGAGAGAAATGAACAGCAGAGAGAGAAATGAACAGCAGAGAGAAAAATGAACAGCAGAGAGAGAAATGAACAGCAGAGAGAGAAATGAACAGCAGAGAGAGAAATGAACAGCAGAGAGAGAAATGAACAGCAGAGAGAGAAATGAACAGCAGAGAGAGAAATGAACAGCAGAGGGAGAAATGAACAGCAGAGAGAGAAATGAACAGCAGAGAGAGAAATGAACAGCAGAGAGAGAAATGAACAGCAGAGAGAGAAATGAACAGCAGAGAGAGAAATGAACAGCAGAGAGAGAAATGAACAGCAGAGAGAGGGAAGTAAGTGCTTCTGTATTCCTATCCGTCTTCTGCTCTGTATGGGACCCCTGGCCAGGTGAATAGCACTAACACAAAGGGCAGTTGGAGTTGGAGAGAGGGATAGAGGAGGATTGGAGAGAAGGGTAAATACAGGGAGAGGAGAAGAGAGAAAGTTGGGGTTGCAGGCTTTGATAATGACCTTCATTCAATGATTTATATGTACACTCTAGATGACTGACAGAGGGCGCTGTTTTGAGCCAATCTGATGGAGACTCTGTCCCCACCCATTCAGAGTTTGACGTCTGTACTAACACAAACAGTTCTGAACCAATCAGAAACCTTTTCAAAACAATTCCACATCAGATTCTGGTAGACTACACATACGGCAGTTGCCTTAATCTAAAAAGGAGACAGAAATACATTTTAGATATACAGTATCTTGAACCATATTTAACAAAATAATATCAAGCTACAAAGATAAAATATATTTTAATTTTATTGAATTAAAATATTGCATGGAAAATAAAGTCTAAAATCAGAGAAGTTACAGTACAGTGGTAAAAGCATGCCATTTCCCAGTAAAAAAAACAATCATACAAATGATCTTCACTAAGAAAATATTTACAATGATTTTAATTCGTTCTTATTTGACAGGATGCACACCTTACTAGAAACGATGTAGCAGTCATGATCATGATTCTTGTACATTTTTTGGTTGATCTTTTTTATTGAGATACAATAAAACTATATACACAGAATATCCATTTCAATCTGACATGATTTCAATTTGACTCTCACAACTCGACCTTTGATGGTTGTTTTAAACAATGATTTAAAAATAAATAAAACCATGATAGCTTATGACTATTTTTTTAATAAATTGTTGCTTTCATCTGTTATGTATTTTAAGATCAGAGAAAGTACCTGGATAATGCATAATGTAATAATCCATGATGAGTTGTCCCTGGTTAAACCATGCAGGACTAGTCCACTCTTCTACAGTAGGAGGGGGGTTTCTCATCAGCATTATATAATCCAAAGAATATCAAGGTTGGAAAAAGACACATGAAACTGTCAATAGGAAAATCAGTGTAAAACAATAAATAACGTTACTCTTTGGAGTTTTAGCTTAAAATAATATCGAGGCCAGCACAACGAGAAAGTACAGTAATATTTATAGAATCTTAAAAAAATGTGCACAATACTGCTTAAAGCGAAATATAGTTGTCACAAAAAAAACAGACATCAACCATCCCATCAATCTATCCTGGTCCTTTTGTGCTCTTTTGGCAAGACAGCACAAACAAATCTCGGACCAGGCAAGCATTAACTTATGCCTGTCATAAAACCAGGGTGATTATGGTTTTATAAAACTCCCAGGTGTTGCTAGGAGGTCAGGCATCATGGGGTCATGTCCAGCAACCAGCGTCCAGCCCCCTAGATCTGAGACTCTCCCGTGTTCTGTGCGCTCTTGGATGTCTGGGGGACACAGACAGAGAGAGGGCAAAGACAGACAACAACATCAATCAGTTGCTTTTTGATCAGACTCTGTCATCACAGTCCTTCATTATTAATGCACAAGTGGCTCTGCTGTCTCTCTCTTTCACTCGCCAGACAAAATGCTTGACTTAACACCTTCCTCACCCACCTCATTATCTTTAGGGACTATCGGCTCTGGCCCAGAATCACACGTTTGCCTATTTTATGGAAATTATCAAAAATGACAGTTCTTTTCCTCCTTTGTTGTGCTTTGAAAGGTTTTTAAAATTGCCTTTGAACAATCTCACTTGAAGGAAATTACTAGACTGATCACACCTCTGCTCAGGCCTGGACATAATGTCCCAAACCATGGTCAGTAATGATTAAATTAATGGACTGATTCATTAAAGATGTCTCTGGATGGGGAAAGAAGTGAGAATTTTACAATGCGCTGTAAAACAAATGTTCCAAATTGGCCGTTAACCTGATAAGAGGGTGCCCTCTGAGAAATGGAGATTGAAGTACTCAAGTTTGGATGTTTGCACATTTGACTTGTATCTAAATATTCTAATATGCTTATATCCTTTGTATAATACAGTAAATGTAATATTTTATGCAGAACTTTAACTTGCAGATCAGCCTTAATAATATTACAGATTCTGGATTCTATCAAGAACATTTTTGTCTCATTTCTAATCCCCCTATTGTTATTATTATATATTATTTTTCAGCACTATCAATCCTCCCCTGATTGGAGAAAACTAACGGCCAACAATACTTATTCTACTGCTACTCACAGCTATCTTCGCTCACATATACAGTACACTCTAATCTTAATTCCAACCCTCCGTTGTCCACAGACTAACCCATCTTTCCTAGTACAGTACCATTTGACTATTTCCTTTTGCAATACATTCTTCTATTTTACTGTGATGTCTTACGAGGGTCTTGAACCTCTCTATTTGTACCCTTTCTACCAAGACTAAAGATAAACACTTTACCAAATTGTGTAATCATATTTCCCATCGATTGACCGTGGTTTTTCAGATCTCCTAACAGTACAGTTTGTAGGTCCATCTGAACAGAGATATGACTTAGTGGCTTGTGAAAGTATTCACCCCTCTGGCATCTTTCCTATTTTGTTGCCTTACAACCTGTAATAAAAATAGATTTGTTGGGGGTTTGTATCATTTGATTTACACAACATGCCTAGCACTTTGATGATGCAATCTTTTTTATTGTGAAGCAAACAGGAAATATGACAAAAAAACAGAATTTGAGCATGCACAACTATCCCCCCCCAAAGTCAATACTTTGTATAGCCCCCTTTTGCAGCAATTACAGCTGCAAGTCTCTTGGGGTATGTCTCTATAAGCTTGGCACATCTAGCCACTGGGATTTTTGCCCCTTCTTCAAGGCAAAACTGCTCCAGCTCCTTCAAGTTGGATGGGTTCTGCTGGTCTACAGCAATCTTTAAGTCATACCACAGAATCTCAATTGGATTGAGGTTTGGGCTTTGACTATGCCATTCCAAGACATTTAAATGTTTCCCCTTAAACCACTCAAATGTTGCTTTAGTAGTATGCTTAGGGTCATTGTCCTGCTGGAAGGTGAACCTCCACCCCAGTCTCAAATCTCTGGAAGACTGAAACAGGTTTCCTTCAAGAATTTCCCTGTAATTAGCGCCATTGTCGTGGGATAATCAGAATTTGTTGGTAACATATGTAAGATGTTTTATATTTATCAAATGTGTGTAAGTTAATTCTCATCAGAATGGTATTTTTGTATAATACTGTGGGCAGGGTTGCAGTATCTGTTCTATGTCAAGACTAAGTTGCATGGCCGCTGAGAGGGGAGAGGTCAAAGTGTCATCATGTGTAAGCATATCTTTTGCTCCACTGTGTGTGTGCCAGTTCACTCCCTAGTTTTCCCATCGGAGATGGCAGTGTCTGGAATCATTCTCCTCTCCGTGAGCTTGTCCAGGATTGGTTGTATTTTGAGTTGGTTGTATCTAAATGACAATTTGATATATGCCTGTTGATTTGGAGGATTGGTTTATGGTTCTGGGGTTTGGGAAAGGAGACAAAGCTGAACGATGAATTATGTCTATGCTGTCTTATCCTGTGTGTGTGTCTTTACTATAAAGGACCTCATTTACAATGTGGAAGGGGCTCTCAGAGAATTCACTGAGAGACACTGAATTTATCTGAGAGTCACAGGGTTGTCATAGAGCTCATATAATTAAAGATGGACTTTTATAACTAACTCTGACTTGTGTGTGTGGTTTGCTCCCATGATTTGGTAAATAGAGGAAATTTCCACGACATTTGGCAACGAGGAGGGGATGTGAATCTTCACTCGGTGACCGTTCCTACGATCTAGGTAAATAAATCGTGCACGAGGGATCCCCTAAACTTGGGATCTCAGGGAGAACCACACTTCGGGAAACGGAGCAGATGGACCAACCTTTGATCTAAGAGGAAGCGAGCCGAGTGGATACCACATCTCGAACTGAGTTTTTTTTAAGAAAAAGGTGAGCGAACCACACACAGATTTGAAGTCGAGTTTTTTTTATTATGCCTGTTACGTATACTCTTGAGCGTGAATTCCTTTGTAAGGAAGGCACCTTGGCGGCGTAAGCAGGGCCGAGTCAGAGGAGAGTAATCTGGGGGTTTTGTGGACTCAAAAGATACTCTGCGCTGTCCGGTTGCCAGTGACCAAGAGCCCTCCTGACACTGAATTGATCACAGTGGGGATTTGGTGAGGTCTGTCGGGGTGAGGGGCCAGGGAGTCTGTGTGTTCTAGGTGAAACACGGCACTTGGTGAAGCCCTATTGGAAGAAGGACCTCATTCTGTGCGTCTGTGTGATTTGTCTAAGTGACCCTCAGATGTGGTGAATTCCAATTATTTTAAATGTGCTAGCCAGGTATGCCCTAGGTTTACTCTGTGTGAGTCGGACCGTTCTGTGTGAGCTGGGTAGGGTTACTCTGTGTGAGTCGGACCGCTCTGTGTGAGCGGGGTAGGGTTTACTCTGTGTGGGCAAACCTTTTGATGTTCTGTGTGGACGTCAATGTGAAAAATCTGACCAATCCTGTGTGGATGATCCTGAAAGTTCTGTGTGAGTACCTAAGATTTCTTAAAGTTTTATATGGATTCTGTGAATTATTTGAAATTATGATAAATGGTATGTGTGTATAAAGTAATGCTGAAAATGATTAGATACAATTTAAACCACCCATTCGTAGACGTACGTAGGTTTTGAGTTGATATCTTAAATGGATAATTTGATAAAGATGAAGTTTTTAAGCACTATTACAATAATCTACAAAATCTGGGAAATTGAGCTCTAGAAACTGATTAGAGTGTGTCCACTTTTGGTTATCTTACCCTAACGATGTAACTATAAAACGCATATTGGATTATCTCCGTCTGGGGGAAACATTTCAAATTAAACTGCCCTTAAGGTCTGAACATGTTATACTTTTTCTTCCCAGTATGAGAGAAGTTGCGGGATTTATTGAATAAACTGTTTTCCATAAAGTTAAAGAGAATTCGAGGGATGCTCGATGTAATTTATAATGTTGTACAAAGCCTAAGGTTTTCCATCAAGCTAATTATCATTGCGTGATTAAAGTGATGTAGTAAAGTAATTGAAATACGTTGCATAAGTAAACATAATCTACTTTTACTGTTTCCTAGTCATTAGTGTCGATTTTATTCTTTGATTGCTAATATATTCATTTGGAATTTGAGAATCATAGCTGGAGCAATGTTTGTACTATTAAAATTAGGCTATTATACTTCTGGGAATTACCGATAGTGACGTGTTTTGATTTTACCTTGTAAATGCGGTTTATATCCGGAGAATTTTGTTTATTGGCAATAGCAATAGTGGTTCAGTGGTAGAAATCTCGCCTGCAACGCGGGAGGCCCGAGTTCCATTCCCAGTCACGGCGCTGGCTGAATTCAGACTTTTTGACTGTAAATAATCTATTTGTATGTTTTTCCTGGAAAGTTATGGTCGCTGGTGTTTGTATAAGAGATACATTTAACGTTTTCAATAGATTGTTTAGGTTAAATTGATAGGCTAATTCAATTTAAAATAATAACGAAGCGAATTCTGATGCAAGACGATGTCTGTTCACTAAATTATCTGCTGGAATAATGTATTGAGAATTGGGTCGTATTTAAATTACTGTATCAATAGAGAAGACAGTTACCTAAATTAAAGACACTCTGAATGATAGCGGGGAGAGAATGGCGATAGGAAAGTGGTTACGGAAATGTTTTTCATTCTTATAGATTGACTGACGCATGTTATAATTTTTGTGCTGTGTGTGTTATTTTTAAAGAAATATGATACATTTCATAAGTGTGGAGAGCAAAGAGAAGAGGAAGTTATAAAGTTGGGGTTTTAATCTTACGATAGAGGTAAGGAAAAACGTTGAAATGAGAGGGGTTATATTTTTGCCCACTGGGGGAAAAAGAAATAGGAAAGTTGAGTTGAAAGTATGTAAGAGAGTGAGTTGTTATGTTGGCTGCTCATTGTCAGGGAAAGTTGCTGGAGGCAGGTAGATTGTTGTAGAATAACGTACATTTGCGTTATTAGTTTGAATATACAATAACCTTACTCTAATTGTTTTAACCGTTGTTCAGGTACATTTTTGTCTGTATTTCTAGCAGCTGATTCGCTAGGTGGGCATCATAGATTTGTGGCGTTTATATTTACTGTATTAGGCTATGAGAATTGGGAGACTGGATGTCGGAATCATAAAACATCGTAAGGATAGCTTCTGATTGTTATTGATTCTTGGTTTGATTGTTTAAGTAACACCAGTTAATATGAGCAGGAAAGTTCATGTACTCTAAGGTTATGGTATGTTTCCATTATGTGGAACAATGTCAGGTCATTAAAGGTGATTGCTGGATTGAATAGTACGCCAACCTGTTGACAGAAGACTGAATGGGTATGAATGTTGAAAAGCAAGATTGGGCCAAAGACTAAACTAGTATGTTAAGTGGGGGAGTATCATAGATTTTAATTATAGTGTTGTTATAGTAGTTATATAGTGTAGTCAAAACAATTTCATATGTTTTGGGAAATTAGCTAGGTTGAATTTTGTATTTGAGTTCCTTTATTATTTGCTTTTTAAAAGAAAGGTTGGAATCAAGTATGATGCCTTGGCACTTAAAATCAGATACCACCAGGAGCTTTTTCCATCAGTACTTGTTTTTTGAGGAACATGCAGACTGTGTTTTATTTTATTGAGATGTAAACATGAGTCTCTTAGCTATTTTGTCATCTGAATCATTATAGTAGTGAGTTCTTGTGTAGTTTGTTATTTGCATGAATTTATCACTGTATCATCTGCATACATTGGAACTTCAGACCCTGTACAGACTAAAGGAAGATCATTAATGTATGTGCTGAACAGTATTGACCTTTGTGGATATCAGTGGGGGAAAAAATTAAGTTTATTTTTATTTTACGATGATGAGACAGCACCGACTTTTGAAGGATTTTAGATTTGTTTAAAAAAATCAGAATTGTTTTTTTACAAAATGTATATCAACAGATTGAAATTATTAGGTTGCTGATTAAGAGTTTTTTTTTAGGAGTTGATTTAACTTGATTAAACATTGTATCATACATATACATTGATTTGATTAAAACTTATGATTAATGATTTGAGGTACAGTGGAATTATCATTAGGTTTGGTTTATAGTTTCACGTTTGAGTTTGAGTTTCTGAGTCATGTAGTGTAATGAATACTAAGTGTTATTGTGTTTTCTCCGGGAAAATGGATATTTCACTGTCTCTCTCTGGAATGTTTCCAGGGAATATACTCTTGGGGAGAGTGAGTGAAATTGGGGCCATAAACTACCACATTGAAGGGGGCACTCACCACATTGGGATTGTAATGAGTTTTTATTTTCTGACTTTTCATTACACACGCAAATTCTTTTGATAAAGGAATGTTCTGGGAACATGGAAATACGAAAATGTTTGGAACTAGTTGATTATTGTTTGCAAATTGTTTTATATAGTGCAAAACACTGCTTTGGAGGGTTTTGTATGACCTATGACCTTCTGATGACTTTCCGTTGTGGCTTGATCACCCGCATTGGAAAGCCATTTGGAAAATAAATGTATGGTCATTTGTAATGCTGCTTTCAAAATAATTTGTGTAATTGGTAAATATGTTTCTTAATCCATATTTGTAATTTGGACCAGTGTGAAGAGGGCATTGCTTTTAACTAAGGGTATGCTGCTTTAAGTCTATTTTCCTATGACCATAGGGGTTAAATCATTTTTCTTTGTGGAGTGTTTTTTTTCCCCTTCAGTTTAGTGATTTTAATTTGATTAGGTTAGCTGACATTTTGTTTTACATTACTCTCATACGGAGAGATGTGTGTAAAACATGGGGGAGGATTCAGTTTTTTGAGGGTTTGAATTGAAGTTATGCAACTTAAGTGATATGTGAATGAGTGTAGTGTATTGTTGAGTGTATTGTATTGTTGTGTTTGTTTTGTTCTATTCCCGAGAGACAAAGGTCTAATTTCTTGATCCTTGGCTCTACGATGGAGTTGACAGTGAGATGGGGAGTATAAACCAATTTGAAAGAATAGTTTCAATAGAATGTTTTGATATTCTCTGTGAAATATGTTTAGATATGAATATTAAGAATAATTGGTAAAAGTAATCATTTATCATGTAGTTAATGAACTGAACTAAACTGTTGTTCTGATCTGTTCTTTCGAGGTGATCATGAAGGGTGACATCAGACGGTATCTTAATGCATGGAAGAGATAATTTGGACCGAATGGTGTGTGTACCTCAAAACCCCCTCTAACTGGCTGAAGAAGAGAGACAAAGGCATTGAAGGAGGCTTTCCTAACCACTTCTACCGAGAGAAAAGAACCAAGCCAGAAATTGGTGTACAGTATCAGATCTAAGCTATCAACTGCTTTTCTTTCATGGTTCTCTCATACTGTGAGAATCCACTTGGAGTGATCATGGAGAAAGATCTGTTCTGACATTTTCTTATGATGCTGGTATGTTGGTTGACGAATGGACAAGACATCAGTGGTAAAGATGAGACATTGAAATTGGGACATTATCAAGGGCCGTCCACTTTGAACTGTAAAGCTATTTGAAGAAAAACGAAGATGCCAGAAGATGCCGTGCCTGAGAGGGGGGGGTTTAATCTAACTGTGCCATTAAAATTGTTTATACTTTTGTGGTATCAGATTGATTGAAGAGGTCTACACCATGTAAATTGTAGTAATTTAGATTAAGAATGCATTGAGATACTGATCTGTATTAAAATCATGATTAAAAAAGTTAATAGTAGAATTATGGGATAATTATACTGTATGTAAATCTGCTAATATTGATGTGTGTTAAATTGAGGTTTTTACTTTGAGTGATAAGACAAATTTGAATCACTGAGGAGTGCTAT
This sequence comes from Oncorhynchus clarkii lewisi, assembly GCF_045791955.1. Lineage (NCBI taxonomy): Eukaryota > Metazoa > Chordata > Actinopteri > Salmoniformes > Salmonidae > Oncorhynchus > Oncorhynchus clarkii. The sequence goes on along the minus strand of NC_092159.1, from coordinate 53,180,778 downwards.
TCTAAATATTGGTTTGCTAAATAGTTGGGTTGTTACTTATGATTTGTAATATGAATGACTTCAATGACCTATTCTCTATTCCTGAGTATATTTCTGAGCATGAGTACTTAGAGGGATGTCTGTCCTATATGTTGTGAGGAGGCCTGTGTTTAGACACTGTTTCTCATGTAACTTACAGAGCATAAATATGTTTTTATTTTCCTCAAATGGATTATTCTGTGTTATTAAACATGTGTAATTTTGTCTTGTAGAATAAAGGTTGTAATCTTAGTTTCAGAAGGGAGAAAGCTTACATATAAACTAAGGTATTTGACATTGAGGGGATTTGAATTTTAAAATATTGAGTATGTTACTATTCTGATTCTTCAAAAGGTCCCTTGAGAGGGGAATGTCGTGGGATAATCAGAATTTGTTGGTAACATATGTAAGATGTTTTATATTTATCAAATGTGTGTAAGTTAATTCTCATCAGAATGGTATTTTGTATAATACTCTGGGCAGGGTTGCAGTATCTGTTCTATGTCAAGACTAATTTGCATGGCCGCTGAGAGGGGAGAGGTCAAAGTGTCATCATGTGTAAGCATATCTTTTGCTCCACTGTGTGTGTGCCAGTTCACTCCCTAGTTTTCCCATCGGAGATGGCAGTGTCTGGAATCATTCTCCTCTCCGTGAGCTTGTCCAGGATTGGTTGTATTTTGAGTTGGTTGTATCTAAATGACAATTTGATATATGCCTGTTGATTTGGAGGATTGGTTTATGGTTCTGGGGTTTGGGAAAGGAGACAAAGCTGAACGATGAATTATGTCTATGCTGTCTTATCCTGTGTGTGTGTCTTTACTATAAAGGACCTCATTTACAATGTGGAAGGGGCTCTCAGAGAATTCACTGAGAGACACTGAATTTATCTGAGAGTCACAGGGTTGTGATAGAGCTCATATAATTAAAGATGGACTTTTATAACTAACTCTGACTTGTGTGTGTGGTTTGCTCCCATGATTTGGTAAATAGAGGAAATTTCCACGACACCATCCATCATTCCTTCAATTCTGACCAGTTTCCCAGTCTCTGCCGATGAAAAACATCCCGACTGCATTATGCTGCCACAACCATGCTTTACTGTGAGGATGGTGTTCACGGGGTGATGAGAGGTGTTGGGTTTGCACCAGACATAGCGTTGTCCTTGACGGCCAAAAAGTTCAATTCTCATCTGACCAGAGTACCTTCTTCCATATGTTTGGGGAGTCTCCCACATGCCTTTTGGCGAACACCAAACGTGTTGGCTTATTTTATTCTTAAGCAATGTATTTTTTTCTGGCCACTCTTCCATAAAGCCCAGCTGTGTGGCGTGTATGGCTTAAAGTGGTCCTATGGACAGATACTCCAATCTCCCTGCTGTCGAGTTTGGCAGCTCATCTTTGGTCTCTTTGTTGCCTCTCTGATTAATGCCCTCCTTGCCTGGTTCGTGAGTTTTGGTGAGCGGCCCTCTCTTGGCAGGTTTGTTGTGGTGGCATATTCTTTCAATTTTGTGATAATGGATTTAATGGTGCTCTGTGGGATGTACAAAGTTTCTGATATTTTTTTTATAACCCAACCCTGATCTGTACTTTCCACAACCTTGTCCCTGACCTGTTTGGAGAGCTCCTTGGTCTTCATGGTGCCGCTTGCTTGGTGGTGGTGTTGTAGACTCTGGGGCCTTTTAGAACAGGTGTATAAATACTGAGATCATGTGACAGATCATGTGACACTTAAATAAAGTCCACCTGTGTGCATTCTAACTAATTCTGTGACTTCTGAAGGTAATTGGTTGCACCAGATCTTATTTAGGGGCTTCATATCAAAGGGGGTAAATACATTTACACACACCACTTTTCTGTTTTTTTTAAATTTTATTTAATTTTTAAAATTTCTCTTCACCAATTTGGACTATTTTGTGTATGTCCATTACATGAAATCCAAATAAAAAATCTATATAAATTACAGGTTGTAATGCAACAAAATAGGAAAAATGCCAAGGGGGATGAATACTTTTGCAAGACACTGTAACAACCACTCCTGGACCTGACTCCAAAACCGAGCCACTGAAGGACAGCACCAAAAGAGATCTGTTTATTGTGTTTCCTCATGACAGAGTCTGCACAGGGCTAACTGTTCATTGTGCCATATATTGAGGACTTTGTTTGTGGCAGAATTTTATATAATATTTTACATTGAAAAGATCGGATTGATGTGTCCATTTTTTTGTTTTGTATGTCAGTTCATAAACCTGATTCAAAGGTATTGGGACATCAAAAACCTGTTCCCAACTATCTTGAATTTTATGCTGTATAGTTGTCAAACCTCTCAACCCTATATTGAAACTGGTACATTTTATGATTTATACCTGTCATTTTAAGCCATGCATGTTTTATTGTTTGATGCAGACAAACCAATTAATTTGTTTCTGTTTTGAGTAATTGTCTCTTCCATTTTTTTGTGGCAGAGCTGCAATGAGTTGGGTCATTCATAAACATGCTCATTCATAAACATGATACCTTCCTTCTACATTTCTTCCCCCTAAAAAGCAGTACATTGGAGTTTAGACATATTATTTTCTGTAATATTTGTTCTGCCTCTTCTGGAGGATGAAATGAGTATTTTGACCAGCTCTGTATGGCTTCATTTTAAAAGAAGAATACTTTAAACAGGGCTACGTTATCACACCGCCGGCAATGCTTTCTTTTAATCAGTAGAAAAGCAGAAGAAAATGGAAGAAGTTCAAGCAGTAGAAAATGGAAGAAGTTCAAGGTGACGGTCAATCACCCTCGGTCTGGGGCTCCATGCAAGATCTCACCTCGTGGGGCATCAAGGATCATGAGAAAGGTGAGGGATCAGTCCAGAACTACACGGCAGGACCTGGTCAATGACCTGAAGAGAGCTGGGACTACAGTCTCAAAGAAAACCATTAGTAACACTACGCCGTCATGGATTAAAATCATGCAGCGCACGCAAGGTCCCCTGCTCAGGCCAGCGCATGTCCAGGCCCATCTGAAGTTTGCCAATGACCATCTGGATGATCCAGAGGAAGAATGGGAGAAGGTCATGTCGTCTGATGAGACAAAAATAGAGCTTTTTGGTCTAAACTCCACTCGCGTGTTTGGAGGAAGAAGAAGGATGAGTACAACACCAAGAACACCATCCCAACCATGAAGCATGGAGGTGGAAACGTCATTCTTTGGGAATGCTTTTCTGCAAAGGGGACAGGACGACTGAACACATTGAGGGGGGGATGGATGGGGCCATGTATCGCGAAATATTGGCCAACAACCTCCTTCCCTCAGTAAGAGCATTGAAGATGGGTCGTGGCTGGGTCTTCCAGCATGACAATGACCCGAAACACACAGCAAGGGCAACTAAGGAGTGGCTCCGTAAGAAGTATCTCAAGGTCCTGGAGTGGCCTAGCCAGTCTCCAGACCTGAACCCAATAGAAAATCTTTGGAGGGAGCTGAATGTCCGTATTGCCCAGCGACAGCCCCGAAACCTGAAGGATCTGGAGAAGGTCTGTATGGAGGAGTGGGCCAAAATCCCTGCTGCAGTGTGTGCAAACCTGGTCAAGAACTACAGGAAACGTATGATCTCTGTAATTGCAAACAAAGGTTTCTGTACCAAATATTAAGTTCTGCTTTTCTGATGTATCAAATACTTATGTCATGCAATAAAATGCAAATTAATTACTTAAAAATCATACAATGTGATTTTCTGGATTATGATTTTTTTTTTAGATTCCGTCTCTCACAGTTGAAGTATACCTATGATAAAAATTACAGACCTCTTCATGCTTTGTAAGTAGGAAAACCTGCAATATCGGCAGTGTATCAAATACTTGTTCTCCCCACTGTATATTACAGTGGTTTAGATGGTTCTACACTGTGTGCTTGTTTTGTCACATGCTAAAATTAGAATTTTAGCAACCAGGAAATGGGGGTGCGATTTCTGCAGTGCAGCTTTAATGTTATCACGAGATCAGATTTTTACAGCTAACAGTTCAATGGCTATAACAAATAAGTCTCGTGACAGAGGACACATTGTTTTACTCCTCTTGACTATTCACACTCTCAGAGAAGTAACTGTTATTTATTATTTTGCATGAAGAATTGTTGTACATTACTTTTACCCATCTTATGAGAGATTCTGCAACAAAAACCAAATCCAGGCAGTTACACAGATTCTAGACAGGATAAAAGGCGGTCTCAAAATCTGCTATAAAGATTATACCTGGTTTCCCTGCATTCCTGTAGTTTTCAATTATTTCTAGTAGTTGTGTAATGTTGTCTCCAGTATATATTCATTTTAAGAATCCTGTCTGATCGTGATGAATAATGTCTGGTAGGACATTTTTAATGCAATTTTTTTTTTGCATTTTCTTTTTTAAGATACTGGGTCTTTGTACTGCCTTCCTGGCTCCTGCTTCAGTAAGAGAGTGATCGTTCACTCTTTGTGTGTCCAACAGGTGGCAATTAATATAGAGTAATTTAAACATAATAGTAGTGGATCTTTCAGTAGTTCATAAAAAGTTGAATATATGTCTATTGGAATGCCATCAAGGTCAGAGGTTTTTCCCATCTGAAAGAGTCAAGTGCCAAGCATAGATTGTCCTGTATAATTAGGCCTTTACAATATTTTTTTGGTGTCTGAAATAGTTTTATATGATTTTTTGGGGGAGAAAGATATCACAAAACTTATTGTCAAATGAGGTTTGAGGGACTTGACAAGAGCTTGTTTAAAATATGTTTATCCTTTTGGTGAGAAGAATGTATCCATCTTTGTAACTTTTTCCTTAGGTTATTTTTGGTTGTGTTTCCATATTGAAGGTTTTGAAGGTTTTATTGAAGGTTTTCCACATGTTGCATTGTTTTGCCATTCTCCATCCAATTTGCTCTGTTTTTTTCTATGTTAAACACTTTTATTCATGAATAAGTTCCTCAAACTCATTTTACGTTGTGTATAGATTATTCAGTGCTTCTGCAGTACATTCATCAACACCATTGATGTCTAATGTTAGATTTTCTATTTCTGTTGTAAGCCTTTTCTCTGTTGACCAATTTTGGGGGGATGAAGATTCAATTGATTGGCCTCCCATATGATAAGTGGATCAGTTGAACCTGTATTGTGCAAGAAAGGTTTTTTGTTAAGAAAGTTCTGTCAGTCAATAAACCTAGGTAAAATTGTAAATATCCATGTCCTCGTGGAAAATCTGTCGTAGTTATATGGAGGGAAAGAAGTTGATGATATGACCACATTCAAGCCTCAATCAATACACTTTTCACTTTTGGCACCATAGAAAAGGATACCAGAAAATGATCAATCCGACTAGCTTGATTAAGCCTCCTCCAAGTCTATCTTACGAGATCCGGGTTTCTGAGCCAATGTCAGTCAATTCCAACGTGCCCATAATATTCATCATCTCTGAGCACCAGAGGGTGATAGTTGATAGTATGATTTCCTTTACAGACTTACTTAAAACTGTAAGTGTTATTTGTATTTATTTAGATTATTATAAATATTTTCAAAGTTTGGATGGTCATTATTCGGTCCATATAAATGTGTTTATCATCAAGAAGTATAATCAAAGCAATCCATCTTCCTTGAGGATCTATTTAAATGTATTGCACCTCAAGATCTAGAAATTCTTAGTACATGACAGAAATAGATTTTACCATCCCATTATTTTTCCACGGTCAGTTCGTAAACAATAAATATGGTATAACTTTTACTCGCAGAACATTACCTCGCAGAACTGTTATGCAGAACTTTTAGGCAGAACTTTGCCTCGTGTTCGCTGTCACTCAAATTCAACAGTGTTGGAGGACTTTCTGTTCTTTTAGATATTGGCTACTCAATTAGTAAGAGTTAATACCTGTGATTTGCTGTTGCTTGACTGGTTGGAGGAAAACTCTGAGTACTTCGTCTTCTGCAGTGCACAGATGCTGTCCAGGATCTTGCCATACTCCTCTCTCACCTACAAGGTGCAAAAGAGAGCACTATGAGCAAAGACGGTAGAGAAAGCTGGTCGAGCAGGGGTGGGAGGAAGGGAATAAGTAGACCAGAACCAGCTGTTCATTCCTCCATTGTTCCTGTCTCTGTAAGTAGGCGTTCCTTCTCTAGTGTGACCATGTTTGAGCATGCGGTAGATAGAGCATGCTCATGAGAGAGAGGGAACGGCCATTTACATAGACAGAACCTTGACCATTTATTTCAATGGTAAACAGCTTTTATGCATCATCTTAATTATCCACCATAGTTGTTATGAGTCCAACAAGCACATATTGGCCTACCCTTAACTGTAGGCCCTACAGTAAACTAAACCCAATCAGTATTATTTAAACACTTAACAACTCATTTGGAATTCAGCCAAAGTAGTATAACCCAAAGCCATTTATTTCGAGAGTTGGGCCAATGTGGTTTCTGCATTATGATGCATTTTACATGACACTGTTAGCTTCTAAAAAATACTATATAGAATGAGCATAATGGTGCATGTACATGACACTACAACATTCTAAGACAGCCATGTTCGCTCCCCTTTTAACATTACATTGGGACTATTTATACAATGCTGAATCCCTCCCCTAGGCTTTTGTTAGGGGGGGGGGTCTTTGACTTGGTCCTTGACATTTGGTTTGGACTGCCAGAAGCTTCCAGAATGATCTTATGTATTGATGAACAATGTTATTTCAGGTTTTTTGGTTTGCGGCTCACTACTGAGATGACATTTCATCCCACCAAGCCCAACAGTTTGGACTCACCTGTACGATGTCCATATTAGAACTGCTTCAAGGACCCTGATTGTCAGAGTCTTGAGTCGTGACGTACCTGTTTAGAGAGCAGGCAGTGCATGAGGAACACTAGGACCCCCTGCAGACTGTTGAGGATGGTGAACAGGTACGACATGGCCAGCGTGCTTTCCTCAAACTGGAAACAGCCAAAGATCCACATGGTGCCCAGCACACACAGCTGAGCCACTGCAGTTATGGTGAATGCCCTGCAGGAGGCGACAAACACACATAAAGTTAGATTGAGAGCATGGGTCACAACATGTCATTTTATAGTAAGGCCTGTTTTTTTCCCACATGTTCTGGCCAGGAAAAACAGTGGTCCTTTGTTATGGGCTATAACGTAGCCTGTGTGAGAACGTCCGTTTCTTTGCCGGCTCACTTGAATTTGCGGAGTTTGTCAAGGTCAGGGTTCAGGCTGGAGAACTTCTGGGCCAACTTCCACACTGTGATGAGGAAGAAAAACACATTCACCTAGGAGAGGAGAGGGAGATAAGTAGAACTCTAACATGACACAAAACATTGTAAGTAGGAGTGATGAAACTATTCCACCTTTCATCTGTGATACGCACCATGATGATGATACAGACAGGGCCAAAGAAGCTCCAGATGAATCCATCCTCAAGGTTGAGCCAGCAGCTAAAACACACAATGCACACATGAAGACACACGAATACCTGATCTCTATAGTACACAACAGAGAAGGACAGAGAGTCAGACACTGTCAGGGATCAATGTAGTGGTCACTCACTGGCGCTCGGTTCCGTATCCTTTGGCGTTGGCGAGGGCAGAGATGGCGACGATGACAGCAGGAACGCCGTAGCCCCCCGCCATCATGTAGAGGGGCCTGAAGGTGGTGTTGAAGACCAGGACCACCATCCTGAAGAGCTGCACTCCCTCCAGACACATCCAGCAGAACGCCGACAGGAAGAAGAAGTGAAGCAGCCCAGCCACCACCGCACAACCAGCCTGAGGAAGAGAGGGATGAAGAGAAAGGAAATAAAGGGGTGAGAGTGATCGAGAAAACTACATTTGAACAAAATGACATATATTGTAGATAGTGATAAGGTTCACAGTACAATAAGTTACCCACAACACAATCGTTGCATACATGAACATTTCTTCCTACTAAAACATTGTTCTCACCACCCACATGGACAGAGTACGTACGCCACATGTAAATGTTACACACATTGTCACATCCTCTGACCTCCCACGGCCAGAAAAGCTCAGTGGAATTTTCCTTATTCAGTCTTGTTCCCGAGGGCAATTCTGCCTCGAGGGCAGAGCGTATGTGATTGGTTGGATGCAAGCTTACCTGGCTCTCGGTGCGTGAGATGCCGACGAGGAAGATCAGGTTGGCGATGAAGAGGCTGAGGCAGAGGTGGAGGTGGATGGTATTGCGGGTGCTCCGGATGGAGCGGATCAGGGAGAAGGTGAGGATGCAGATGAAGAGACACAGTAGGGACAGGGACAGGCCCACCCAGGTGATCAGCTGCAGCTGGAATGTGTCCTGGAGGGAGGAATAGAGGCGAAGACACGTCACCATATAGTCACAGCAGTGGAGGCTGCTGAGGGGAGGATGGCTCATGATAAAGGCTGGAATGGAGTAAATGGAAACCATATGTTTGATGTATTTGATACCATTCCACTTATTCCACTCCATTACCACGAGCCCCAGTTAATGTGTCACCAACCTCCTGTGAGTCACAGTGACTGACACAACTTTCATGCATGTGTCTTATTATTATAGACAACATACCCCTGGAGAAATAATAATGGAGCCCTATCTAGCCAGGCAAGACACAGAACTAATTTAAAACAGAAAAAATCTTCATGGATTCACTGTTCTCAAATGAATGCAAGCTTTTTAAAAGCCAAACGATCTCCTATTGCACAATTACATAGAAAGTGAAATGAAACTATTAGAAAAGGCATTGTTCCTGCTCTATCTTACAACAGAAGTACAGCTAGACTAAGAGAGAAATCCCCCTCACCTTGAACTCATAGAGAGCCATAAGAACAGCAAAACTGCTGAGATGGTAGCAGGAGCACACAGTGTGGGTGGCATTGGACTGCACCAGGAAACAGCCTCGATCAGACCAGGTCCCTTCTCCCAACTCATCCCAGTACACACAGGTGTAGTTCCCTTCATCTGACTGGGAAACAACATTCATAATTACCATAGAAGAGAGGTAGAAAAACGATGTTACTCCAGGACACTTCACACAGTGACCATCCCAGAACAAGCAAAGCAGGTGCAGCATATGAGCATATGAAGAAGATTTGATACTGCCACATTCACATAGACCAAAATAATGGGATAGAGAGGTAATGCTTTTGCTCCTCACCTCCTTCAAATGGGAGAAGGTGAATGTGACTGGCTCCTTGAGAAAGGATGTGTCCTTGTTACTCATGGTGGCCGTCACCACTTTGGAGTTGATCTGAAAGCTGTGGCCCTCCTGTGCCTGCAGCCCTGAGAAGGAATGGTTGGTGGATGTCTCCAGACCCTTATAGCTGAGCATGGACACTGTTGCAAATCCTGAGAAAGCAAATGTTTAAGTCTAGGAGTTTGTACACTGTGTACATTCATTTCACATTATATCATTACATTATAAAGATAGGTTCTGATGATTGTGGTGGGATTATGATGGCAGTGTTGAAGCTGATCATGAAGATGAGGATGATGAAGATGGTAACCTGGGTAGGAGGTGTCTCCAGCAGCAGTCTCCCAGTGGCTGTCTAGCTGAGCGTGTGTAGATGACAAGGTGAGGGGCCCCTGGGGTGAGGAGGCATTTCTCTGCACCAACAGCTCCACCTCTGGAAGCAAATACATTCACATCTTCACAAACAGGCCTACAGTAGGTGAGATGTTACAACTCTCAGAATGTAACAGAATGTTACAACTCTCCTTTCTGCTAGAAAGGCAGACTTGTGCGCAGGAAATTATGCAATGAAAAGTCAACCCATATAATCTAATGAAAAACTTTGTAAGCTATTCAAAAATGGCCACAAATAAACATATTCTACGAAGGAAGTTATAACAACTTGTCTTCCGTTAGGTGGCTTCAAAAGCCAAAACAATCATGGCTGAGTTTATGTTGTCTGGACTCATGGCTGAGTTCAGGATGTTCTCCTACCGGTGTGAGTTTTGAACCTCCTGGTCTCGGGGTGTTTCAGCAGAGGTCCTATAATTCTCAGAGCAGTCTCTACCAGGTCCAGCAAGACACTCACTTCCTTGTTATTTTTCAGAGGCCCGCCAGACAGGAGCCTGTCTATAGCAGACAACAGAGTCTACAGAGACAGAGAGAGGTGGGGGAGGAGGGGTACATAGACACAGTCACTAACCACAATGCTACAACGCTATGTTTAGAAGTCATTTTCATAGGGGCGGTAGGGTAGCCTAGTGGTTAGAGCGTAGGACTAGTAACCGGAAGGTTGCAAGTTCAAACCCCCAAACTGACAAGGTACAAATCTGTCGTTCTGCCCCTGAACAGGCAGTTCAGTTTGAAAATAAGAATTTGTTCTTAACTGACTTGCCTAGTTAAATAAAGGTAAAATAAAAAAATAAAAAATAAATACAGAGAAGAGAGTCGGCCCAAGAATTGAACCCTATGGCACCCCCATAGAGACTGCCAGAGGCTCAGACAACAGACCCTCCGATATGACACACTGAACTCTATCAGATAAGTAGTTGGTGAACCAGGCGAGGAAACCAAGGCTATCGAGTCTGCCGATGAGGATGTGCTGATTGATACATCGAAAGTTTCCATTATAAGCAAGATGTACCAACAGTGCTGGTCAGTCGTTGTTTCCCTGCATGTATCCTTTCCTTAATGTGTGTGGGCTGAGTCTGAATCTGCATATGTCAACCTCTATGATGGATGCCTGGGTTATAATGAGCCTCAAATATAAGTAAGGGCCTCAAATATAAATAAGGGCCTCAAATACATAAGCAGTAGTACCTCTAGCAGGGCCTCTCCATCGACTTGTTCTTGTTCTGCCGTATTACTCTCCCTCAACTCCAGACAACTGGTCCTCATCAGGGCCACAGCATCCTGCAGACCTGGGATGACCTGAGAACGAGGGGTGAGGAGAGAAAGAGCAGGCGTAGAGAGAGAGAGGAGGAAGTTAGTCTGTATTTTGTTCTGCAGATCTGTAATGTGAATCATTACACTGTCTACTCATGTGGCTTACCATCTTAAGATGCTTCTCGCTCGCAAACATATCACAGTTCAACTCTGTGGAAAGAGAAGAGATGAGTGAATAAGGCATCTTAAAGGAAAATATATTTTATTATGAAATTATTGATGAAGTGATGACAACTTGATCATGCAGCGGAAGTATTGACATTCGAATGTTGAAACAGCTCCATCTCAATGAGAATGATGATCTATAAATGTGATTCTCACCAGTACATCTCCCCTGCGGGTCTCCGTAGTTGGTGAATCCTGCATGGCACGCACACCGATGGCCACCGTTGGTGGCATTATGGCACGTTCCATTCCCTCCACAGATAAACTTATTTATTCTACACAAGTCTACAAAGGAATGACAGAAAGCACAGGTGACATTTTCATAAGATGTTCAGATCTACCTAAAATCGATCAATTCACATAATATCAATTACACATTCTGGTCATAAAGAAAGTATCTGGTGCTTCATGAGGAAGAGGAGCAATTGAGCAAAATACATCAAGGGGTATAGATAAAATATTATTTAAATTTCTCAAAATTCCCAGGTTTTCCCCAAATCCCAGTTGGAAGATTCCTGGAATTAGCAGGAAATCTGGAGGCCTCCAACCAGGATTTCTAAACCCATCCAGGGTGATAATACAATTCCTCCCATACCTTTAGCACCTTGAGCATCCTCACTGTCTGTGGTTGCTGTCTGGTCTGTGGTGGCTTTCTGATCTGTAATTTCCTCACACGATTCTCTATTCCCTGTGAATTGAGCTTTGACAGACTTCAGGCCAAACCCTGGATTGCAGACACAGGAGTAGTTGCCTGGTGTGTTGACGCACTGTGTATGCTTTCCGCAAATTGTGATGTCGTCCTCACACTCGTTTCTATCTACATGTGGGTAAAAACGACCATTAGGAAAAGGAAACTCTCACCATTTCATACAGGATGACATCCTGTATATGCCTGATATGCTCTCTAGATGTACTGTACACATCTTTTGATATTTAGTGTTATTACCAGTTCTCTTTGGCATCTTACCTTCACACGTGACTCCTTGACTAAATCTAAATCCTTCCACTCCAGTACTGGAGACAAACCCCTCATTGCAGATGCAGGAGTAGGACCCTAATGTATTGTGACACTCGGCATTGGGACCACAGATGTCTTTATTCTCCAAACACTCGTTGATGTCTTGAGACACAGAGAAAGGAATAGTCAGTCACACCTCAAATGCAAACGTAGAATATACACCGGACAAAAATATAAAACGCAACATGTAAAGTGTTGGTCCCATGTTTCATGAGCTGAAATGTTGTGTACAAATTTGTTTACATCCTTGTTAGTGAGCATTTCTCCTTTGCCAAGTTAATCCGGCATATCAAGAAGCTGATTATACAGCATGATCATTACACAGGTGCACCTTGTACTGCGGACAACTAAAGGCCACTCTAAAATGTGCAGTTTTGTCACACAACACAATGCCACAGATTTCTCAAGTTTTGAGGGAGCGTGCAATTGACTTCAGGAATGTCCACCAGAGCTGTTGCCAGATAATTGAATGTTAATTTCTCTACCAAGATCCTCCTCCAATGTTGTTTTAGAGAATTTGGCAGTACTTCAAACCGGCCTAGTGATCGCAGACCACATGTATGGCGTTGTGTGGGCGAGCGGTTTGCTGATGTCAACGTTGTGAACAGAGTGACGGGCAGGCATAAGCTATGGACAACGAACACAATTGCATTTAATCTATGACAATTTGAATGCATAGAGATTCCGTGACGAGATCCAGAGACCCATTGACGTGCCATTCATCAGCCACCATCCCCTTGTGTTTCAGCATGATAATGCACAGCACCATGTCGCAAGGATCTGTACACAATTCCTTGAAGCTGAAAATGTCCCAGTTCTTTCATGGCCTGCATACTCACCAGAAATGTTGAGCATGTTTGGAATGCTCTGGATCGACGCGTGCGACAGCGTGTTCCAGTTCCGATCAATATTCAGCAACTTTAAACAGCCATTGAATAGGAGTGGGACAACATTCCACAGGCCACAATCAACAGCCTGATCAACTCTATGCGAAAGAGATGTGTTGTACTGCATGAGGCAAATGGTGATCACACCAGATACTGACTGTCACGCCCTGACCTTAGATATGTTTTTCTATATATTTTGGTTAGGTCAGGGTGTGACTAGTGTGGGTACTCTAGTTTTTGTATGTCTAGGTTTTTTTTAATGTCTGTTGGCCTGATAAGGTTCCCAATCAGAGACAGCTGTTTATCGTTGTCTCTGATTGGGGATAAAATTTAGGTAGCCATTTTCCTCATTTGTGTTGTGGGATCTTGTCTATGTATAGTTGCCTTAGTGTACATCAGTAGCGTCACGGTTCGGTTGGTTAGGTGAGTTTCAGTTTATTAAAATTATGTGGAACTCTACTCACGCTGCGCCTTGGTCTCATCATTATATCATATATATATCATTATATCATATTATACAAATTTTTCCACAGGTTATAAACTGAAAATGACATCAGCGTTTTCTAAATGTTCTATCTCTTCATGACACTAGTAGAGAGGCCCTATAGTTCTCGAGCCTTCCCTCCTCGCCTGAAGCCAAGGTCAGTCATTGTAAATCAGCATTCTAGACAGTCTGGAGATAGTTCATTCATTTGTACAAAGGAACAGACCGTCATTGTTACTAAACTCCTGACTATATTATATACAATTGGGAATGGGAGCAAGAGAGAAAATTCATATATGTACAGTACATAATAGCATTTGGACTAGTCAGTCCTGATTGAAATGTATACATAATTAGTCATCATTGATAAAAATTCCCTTAACATTTACCTATACATTTTTCAGGTGAGTCAGCTGTGAAGTTCATCCGCTGTGATGATGATCTGAACCCAGGAGCACATTGACAGTAGAAGCTTCCATTGGTGTTGATGCATGCTGCATTCTCACCACAGATATGTGGTGTTTCAGTGTCATAGTCATAGTCATCACTAGGAGGATTACACTCATTCTCATCTGGGGTCAAAAACAGAGTTATTGAGAGTGTGAAGAGGTAGAATGGTTGGGGAAAGGTCATTTAAAATATAACAGATATAAAGTTGAAGTCAGAAGTTTACATACACCATAGCGAAATACATTTAAACTCAATTTTTCACAATTCCTAACATTTAATCCAATTAAACATTTCCTGTCTTAGGTCAGTTAGGATCACCACTTTTAAGTATGTGAAATGTCCAAATAATAGAGATTGATTTATTTCAGCTTATTTCAGCTTACATCACATTCCCAGTGGGTCAGAAGTTTACATACACTCAATTAGTATTTGGTAGCGTTGCCTTTAAAATTGTTTAACTTGGGTCAAACGTTTCGGATAGCCTTCCACAATAAGTAGGGTGAATTTTGGCCCATTCCTCCTGACAGAGCTGGTGTAACTGAATCAGGTTTGTAAGCCTCCTTGCTCGCACAGGCTTTTTCAATTCTGCCCACATTTTCTATGGGATTGAGGTCAGGGCTTTGTGATGGCCACTCCAATACCTTGACTTTGTTAAGCCATTTTGACAACTTTGGAGGTGTGCTTGGGGTCATTGTCCATTTTGAAGAACCATTTGCAACCAAGCTTTAACTTCATGACTGATGTCTTGTGATGTTGCTTCAATATATCCACATAATTTTCCTACCTCATGATGCCGTCTATTTTGTGAAGTGCACCAGTCACTCCTGCAGCAAAGCACCCCCACAACATGATGCTGCCACCCCTGTGCTTCACGGTTGGGATGGTGATCTTCAGCTTGCAAGCCTCACCCTTTTTCCTCCAGACATAACGATGGTCATTATGGCCAAACAGTTCTATTTTTGTTTCACCAGACCAGAGGACATTTCTCCAAAAAGTACGATCTTTGTCCCCATGTAAAGTTGTAAACGGTAGTCTGGCTTTTTTAATGGAGGTTTTGGAGCAGTGGCTTCTTCCTTGCTGAGAGGCCTTTCAGGTTATGTTGATATAGGACTTGTTTTTACTATGGATATAGATACTTTTGTACCCGTTTCCTCCAGCATCTTCACAAGGTCCTTTGCTGTTGTTCTGGGATTGATTTGCACTTTTCGCACCAAAGTACGTTCCTCTTTAGGAGACAGAATGCGTCTCCTTCCTGAGCGGTATGATGGCTGTGTTGTCCCATGGTGTTTATACTTGCGTACTATTGTTTGTACAGATGAACGTGGTACCTTCAGGCATTTGGAAATTTCTCCCAAGGATGAACCAGATTTGTGGAGGTCTACAAGATTTTTCTGAGGTCTCGGCTGATTTCTTTTGATTTTCCCATGATGTCTAGCAAAGAGGCACCGAGTTTGAAGGTAGGCCTTGAAATACATCCACAGGTACACCTCCAATTGACTAAAACGACTGTCAATTAGCCTATCAGAAGCTTCTAAAGCCATGACATAATTTTCTGGAATTTTACAAGCTGTTTAAAGGCACAGTCAACTTAGTGTATGTAAACTTCTGACCCACTGGAATTGTGATACAGTGAATTATAGGGGAAATAATCTGTCTGGAAACAATTGTTGGAAAAATTACTTGTGTCATACACAAAGTAGATGTCCTAACCGACTTGCCAAAACTATAGTTTGTTAAGACATTTATGGAGTGGTTGAAAATACAAGTTTTAATGACTCCAACGTAAGTGTATGTAAACTTCCGACTTCAACTCTATATAGAAGATATAATACAAGACAGACATGTACATACCAATGCAATGTTTCCCATTTGTAGAGAATCCTTTAGGACAGCCTGATACATGTTCCATCAGCAGGGCAAGGTGAAGAGCTGCAGAGTAAGCAACAGGCAGATTCTACAATAAGTTGTCCCATTATCGTATGGTCAGTGCTATCCTGGATACTTGGAACATCCCTACCCTAAAGCCTAACCTTAACCTTAACCCTCACCTTACCCTAACCTTCACCCTTACCTTTTTACATTTCAAATTCAATATGGTAGGGACGTCCCAAGGATCCTGGATAGCACAGAACATTAATGGTATTGGGGGAGTAAAAAAACTACTTTTGTAGAACCGACCTTTGACTATGGTTGTGACGGCAGGGTGGCCTAGTGGTTAGAGAGTTGGACTAGTTACCGAAAGGTTGCAAGTTCAAATCCCCAAGCTGACAAGGTACAAAACTGTCGTTCTGCCCCTGAACAGGCTGAACCCACTGTTCCTAGGCCTTCATTGAAAATAAGAATTTGTTCTTAACTGACTTGCCTAGTTAAATAAAGGTAAAATAAATTTAAAAAATAATCAGTTGGAGAGGTTTCAGGCACAAACTTGCAGCAATAGTTTGTAAAGGTTTATCTCTCTCTGTTCAAAAAGGTATACCCCCATCTGGATCTCAGCAGATTGTTCCTACGGCAACTGTGCTCACAGGATATGCCCATAATAACCCCTGAATTGCACACGGCTGTCCGGAGGTGACCATTTCCTCTTTACCAGGAAGCCATCACCTGGCATGGGACTGTGTGATAATGACTGTAGACCTCAGTCTGTATGATAGTAAATGGGTAGTCAGTCCATTGTGGTAATGGGTAGAGAGAGGCAGCAGTAGTGTGGAATGTTGTGGTCAGAGAGAGAGTCTTCTTAAACAATCTGTAGGCACTGTCTAAGTTGGTGCTCTCTGTTTCACTCTAACTAGTAAAACATATTAAGGAACCATCTGTCAATGTTCTCTGATACAGTAGCTTTGTTCTCTCCCTTCACAACCCTCCATTTATCCTCCCCCACTTCATCTGCCAACCAGACTGACACTAACTTTCCAGCTGCTACCATTGAACTGAGTAGCAGAATGGATCTACCGTGTTTTCCCTCCACAGATAACTGTTTTGCCAGAGTGTGACAGTTGACATCATGGCTTGTCATTATTCTACCCTTAGTTGCCTCTCAAAGCTTATAATCTATTTCCCCTTGCATAGCTTTCAAGATGGCGCTGATAGACATGGTCGCCCTGTTCATGGCTCCTTATGTTATTTCTCACCTTATTAGCTCAGAACGTCCTTTGCATTATTACATACAGCCAGAAATAACTTTAGAATATTAGAGCGGTGGTAACTCACAAGCATTTTTGCCAGAAATACAACTTTCCTGAATTTGACCCTTTGACCAATCGGAATCCATGCTTCAAGATTGTTTTGATCACGCGGACAGAGATGTTCCGGGTTGCTTCTGTGAATAACATTGACATATACACTGACACGGTGACTGAGTTTATCAGGAAGTGCATAGGGGATGTTGTTCCCACTGTGACTTAAAACTGTGGATAGATGGCAGCATTCGTGTAAAACCACCGCAAAGTGACTGGGAATATAGTTGAGTACAAACAGTCCAGTTATGCCCTCCGTAAGGCATTCAAACGACAAGGGTGCGTGATCAGCCCCCTTGTGTACTCCCTGTTCACCCATGAAGGTGAAAAGCTTCAAGGTCCTTGGCGCACACATCACTGACAATCTGAAATGGTCCACCCACACAGACAGTGTGGCGACAAAGGCGCAACAGTGCCTCTTCAACCCCAGGAAGCTGAAGAAATTCAGCTTGGCCCATAAGACCCTCACAAACTTTTACAGATGCACCATTGAGAGCATCCTCTCGGGCTGCCTGTTACGGCAACTGTACCGTCCACAAAGACGGGGCTCTCCAGAGGGTTGTCTGGTCTGCCCAATGTATTACCCGGGGCACACTGCCTGCCCTCCAGGACATCTACAGCACCCGGTGTCACAGGAAGGCCAGGAAGACCATCATGGACCTCAGCCACCCGGGCCACGCCTTCTGGATGGTTGCGGGGTGAACAGGCCGAGGTCAGTACAGGTGCAGCATCAAAGCTGGAACCAAGAGACTGAAAAACAGCTTCTATCTCAAGGCCATCAGACTGTTAAATAGTCACCACTAGCTGGCCACCGGCCAAGATCCTGCCCTGAACTTTAATCACTGTCACTAGACCGCTATCACCTGGTTACTCTACCATGCACCTTAGAGGCTGATGCCCTATGTACATAGTCATGGAACACTGGTCACTTTACATACTGTGTTATATACTCCAAGATTGCTTGTCCTAATATTTCTATATTTCTTAATTCCAGTATTTTACTTTTTAGATGTGTGAATTGTTGTGTATTGTTACTGCAAGCATTTCGCTACACCCCCAATAACATCTGCTAAATATGTGTGTGACCAATAACATTTTATTTGATACTTCTAAATTCTAAAGAATGTGACAAGGTTTCAGCCATTGAGACACTAACTAACCAAATGCACATAAAGAGGGATAGTCACCTCTCCTCAATTAGCCACCCCTTACAATGTGTCATCAAAGACTTCCTGTCTTCTTCACGGCAGCGAGAAATCACACTGAATGTTATCACCTCGCTGTGATGTCATGGCAACAAGGATATTTTTTTAATCTCAAAGTGTGTGTGTGTGTGTGTGTGTGTGTGTGTGCATGCTTGAGGGGTGTGAGTGTTATCAGACTGTGGGGTGCTTCAGGGGAGATCAGAGTATAGATACCACTGTTAAAGGCCGAGGAACAGAGGGTCTATTTAGAGAGAGGGACCCAGAGTCTAGGATGAAGAATAGGGAGAGTGTCTCTCTCTCTCTCTCTGTCTACTGCTAATTCCTCTGAATGTGCTCCTTCAGGCTTTTAGTCCTCAGATCCCAAAAGTCATTCAGTGTTATGACAACGGTCTGTCCTTTAGGTTCCATTCAGTTCTGATGAGTGTCATTGTTTCCATTTTAAGAGCTGTGTCCCTATTGCTCTGTCTTACTCAATGAACCAATAAAAAGTACTTGATGATTTTCCACTTACTGGAAATAAGTTATAAATGCTAATGCCGTAAAAGGGAGTCCACAAGGAAGCAAGACAGATCTATTAGCCACATGTAAAATAGTTGCAATAAACTGAACTCAATTTCAACAGGCTATTAACAGGATTTTAAATGGATTCCAACCTTGGCACACAATGGCACGTTGTCGCCTCAAATATCTCAAAGGAACTTGCTGTGCTCTCCCCCCTACCTTATGTCTTAGATGTTCTCAAATGTTATGATTAAACCACTATATCATTAAACCTGCAATTACTGAGAAGAACGATACATTTCCGCTGTCATCTGACTCATTTCAATACAAAGGATTAAAATAGCTCACAGTGGTGTAAAGTAGTTCAGTAAAAATACTTTAAAGTACTACTTAAGTAGATTTTTGGTGTATCTGTACTTCACTCTTTATGTTGACAACTTTTACTTCACTAGATTCCTAAAGAAAGTGTACTTTTTACTCCATACATTTTCCTTCACACCCAAAGGAACTCATTACATTTTGAATGCTTAGCAGGACAGGAAAATGGTCTAATTTACACCCTTATTAAGAGAACATCCCTGGTCATCCATACTGCCTGGCGGACTCACTAAGCACAAATGCTTTGTTTGTACATGATGTCTGAGTGTTGGTGTGTGCCCCTGGCTAACCATACATTTTTAAAAGAAGAATTGTGCCGTCTGGTTTGCATAGTATCTAGGAATCTGAAAGGATATATACATATACTTTTGATACTTAAGTACATTTAAAACCAAAAACCTTTAGACTTTTACTCAAGTAGTATTTAACTGGGTGACTTTCACTTTTACTTGAGTAATATTCTATAAAAAGGTACCTTTCATTTTCCTTAAGTATTGGGTACTTTTTCCACCACTGATGACTCAACCATTCTGCTTTACTTAATAACATTTTCCAGTTGTTCCTAAATGTAGTTTCAGCTTATGTCAGAAATGATGTCTAATGCAATCTGAGAGTAGCCTGGTCCCAGATCTGTTTGTTTGGCATGTGACAATGACCATAGGGGTTGTCAAGACACCCTACATTACTCATCTCATATGTATATACTGTACTCTATACCATCTACTGCATCTTGCCTATGCCGTTCTGTACCATCACTTATTCATATATTTTTTTTACATATTCATTCCTTTACACGTGTGTGTGTGTGTGTGTATAAGGTAGTAGTTGTGAAATTGTTAGGTTACTCGTTGGATATTACTGCATTGTCGGAACTAGAAGCACAAGCATTTCGCTACACCTGCATTAACATCTGCTGACCATGTGTCTGTGACAAATAAAATGTGATTTGATTTGACAGTAAGAACAGATCTTGGAGCAGGCTAAACTGAGAGGTGTTCAACCCTGTAGTGACTTCCTGTGGGACCCTGATCATGATGACCTGCCAATGAATTTGCACATTAGCATTTCAGGCAAATTTAAGTCAAATGATCACTTAGTTATGCTTTGATATCAATGGGAGACTAAGTGAGAATTCAAGTTATGATTTGCCTCTTCAAGTCTTTTTCTTTACTCTTCATCTAACCATCCCCGAACAAACAAACACTGTCTGATTTTGTGCTTTCTCTCCCAAACACACAACCTTCTCCATGGCAACATGACTTCTGTGTAAACAGTTTACAAAAAGGACTCACCCAGAATCAGGAGATGCAGTCTGCCTGTCATGGTGAAGAAGAATCTCACTATGAGAATCACAACGCACAAGATTAGACCAGGGCTGAAACTCTGCCCCTATCTGAACGGTCTATTCAAAAGTGTGATGAAGATCCGTCTTCTCTTCTTCTCAGGAGTTTCGCCAAACTTCTCAGGGTTGTTTTACTGAAGAAAAATGGCACCCGTATCCATCAACTCAGTCAAGCTTCTGTCTAGTAGATTGAGCTCTGCTGACATCACCAAATGAGAGAGAAAATGACAAGTAGTCACTGTGCTCTCATCACTTGCCTAGAACTTTCTGTCTCTGACTCGCTCTCCTTCTGTTCCACCCTGTGTGTTTGGCTGTGGTGGTCTGGGCTGTGTCTGGCTCACTGACATACTAAAGAGGTTTCTGGGCAGTTTCAGCTGAGCCGCTGGTGTTGAGTCACGCCCCTGAAACAAGGGGGGGGAGGGAAATGAGGTTGGAGGACGAGGGGGGTTTAGCAACTGCTGCTGTTTTTATTTTTTGATCTCTGCTCTTTAGGGTTCCATGACAACACGACCTAAACTGGCCTCTCCAATTTAAGGGGCTTTATTGGCAAGGAAAACATTTCTTTAAATTGCCAAAGCAAGTGAAATGTGTGTACTCTGTTTAGGGCCAAATAGCATTCTAGTTTGCTCTGTTTTTGTTTAATTCTTTCCAATGTGTCAAGTAATTATCTTTTTGTTCTCTCATGATTTGATTGGGTCTAATTGTGTTGCTGTCCTGGGGCTCTGTGGGGTCTGTTTGTGAACAGAGCCCCAGGACCAGCTTGCTTAGGGGACTCTTCTCCAGGTTCATGTCTCTGTAGGTGATGGCTTTGTTATGGAAGTTTTAGGAATTGCTTCCTTTTAGGTGGTCTCCTCGTTCTCTCTCTCTCTAAAGGAATAGACATTTCAAATGTCATTATGGATATATACTGTGTTGTAATGATGTGCAAATAGAAAGAGAGGGGTTGGAAACTATCTACAACCTTGTTTTCCACTTCCTCCACTCTATCAGACTGTATGGTCTAAATTGAATCAGACATTAAGGAGTCTGGGTAGTGAGACTGTTCATTGTTATACAGAACACTGCTTGGACACACTCCCATAGGCTGTGGTTGTCTATTAATGGTGGTGATGACAAATGTACGGTTCTCTCCTTTTCGTCTTTGAGCAGATGGCATCTGTTCATACTGATAACAATGTAACAATGTAGTGTAATGTACAAAGCTCCCAGTGGAATCCATTAACAATGGACATTAAAATCAAGTTATTTTTTTTCTGGGAGCTGTGGGTAAATCAAATGTTATGATTTAAAGTAAAACATTTATTTTAAAGTTGTCACGCCCTGACCATAGTTTACTTTGTATTTTCTATGTTTTGATTGGTCAGGGTGTGATCTGAGTGGGTATTCTATGTTTCATGTCTTGTTTGTCTATTTCTATGTTCAGCCTGATATGGTTCTCAGTCAGAGGCAGGTGTTCGTCATTGTCTCTGATTGGGAACCATATTTAGGTAGCCTGGGTTTCACTGTGTGTTTGTGGGTGATTGTTCCTGTCCTATGTGTCCCTGTGTTCACACTATATAGGCTGTTAGGGTTTCGTTACGTTTTGTTTTGTAGTATTGTATTGGAGATTCGTGTTTCGTATTATTAATAAACATGGATCGTAAACCACACGCTGCATTTTGGTCCGACTCTCCTTCGTATGAAGACGAAACTCGTTACAAAAGTTCTGTTTTCTAAAAGTATAGGACAGAAAACAGAATAGTCATCCACACAAACCACAGGATTAGCACAAGTTTGAAAGTGTGGTTTATTTGGTAAAAACACAGAAAATGCAGTCAATATTTTTCTCAAAGGAACAATATCATTGTTGCTGTTGTGTCATAATCAATTTCTTTAGGATTTTAACTATTAATGCCACTTTCTTAACTTCTTGTAACTACGAGGCAGTATTTTCATTTTTGGGAAATAGACGGGCTATTTTGTCAGGACAAGATGCTAGAATATGCATATAAATGACGGCTTAGGATAGAAAAAGAAAAAAGAAAAAGAAAAGTTTCCAAAACTGTAAAAATATTGTCTGTGAGTATAACAGAACTGACATTGCAGGCGAAAGCCTGAGAAATCCAATCCGGAAGTGACTCATGTTTTGAAAGCTCTGCGTTCCGATGCGTCCCTATTGAGCATTGCTATCAACCAGATTCCTTTTTATACGTATTCCCCAAGGTGTCTACAGCATTTTGACATAGTTTCACGCATTTATGTTGAAGAACGAGCGTAAGCGACTATATTGCGTAAGTGGTCACCTGATGGCTCTCAGTGATTTGTGACCAAGTTGCCTACTGCTAGCTGGACATAATGCTATGCTAGGCTATCGATAAACTTACACAAATGCTTGTCTTGCTTTGGCTGTAAAGCATATTTTCAAAATCTGAGATGACAGGGTGATTAACAAAAGGCTAAGCTGTGTCTCAATATATTTCACATGTGATTTCATGAATAGGAATATTTTCTAGGAATATTTATGTCCGTTGCGTTATGCTAATTAGTGTCAGATGAGGACAACGATCCCAGACCCGGGATGGGTAGTTACAACAGACATTCGTTGTCATACTGTGTCACGTTCTGACCTTAGTTCCTTTGTTTTGTCTTTGTTTAGTATGGTCAGGGCGTGAGTTGGGGTGGACAGTCTGTTTGTTTTTCTATGTTGGTGTCTGTGTTCGGCCTAGTATGGTTCTCAATCAGAGGCAGATGTCGTTGTCTCTGAGAATCATACTTAGGTGGCCTTTTTTCCACCTGTGTTTCGTGGGTGTTTGTCTTCTGTGTCAGTGTTTGTCGCCACACGGGACTGTTTCATTGATGCACGTTATTGGTTTGTTCTAGTGTTCTGTTGTTTTTATTAAACATTATGGACACTTACCACGCTGCGTTTTGGTCCTCCGATCCTTCTCGCTACTCCTCTTCAGAAGAGGACGAGATCCGTTACACTGTAACACATCTTCAACAGTATATCAACTGTACTTCTGCTAGTCTTGCTAGTACAGTTATGATTTGTCTTAGAAGAGGAAGAAGGAGGGCTGAGAGCAAAGAAGCCGAGTGCAACGTGGCGTTTCTGACAATGTTATAGAGACAGTTCTTTTTGGTTATGGTGTTGTCAACACCTTAGTGGCAGACCTCACCACTGTAGGCACTTAATTTGATCACAGGAAATGCAGATAAGTTTTGTAATTTACATTAATTCATTGAAAACCCACACTAACACACGGTTATATTAACAGTATTCCACTTTTCATGTAGCCTCATTTTGACCAACCTATAAGGGCACAGAGAGACCCAGATGCAGACACAGGAGGCAGATGGTTCAAGTTTCTGATATTTATTAGTTTCCAAGGGGCAGGCAAGAGAATGGTCGTGGACAGGCAAAAAGATCACAATAAGGTCAGAGTCCAGGAGGTACAGAGTGGCAGGCAGGCTCGAGGTCAGGGCAGGCAGTATGGTCAGGCAGGCGGGTTCAGAGTCCGGGCATGCAAGGGTCAAAACCGGGAGGACTAGCAAAAGAGAGAATAGAAAAAGCAGGAGCACGGGACCAAATCCTGTTGCTGCAGGATTATTTTACATCTTATCCAGAGCAATTTACAGTAGTGAGTGGATACGTTTTTTTTTACTCTTATCCAGTACTGGTCCCCGTGCGAATCGAACACACCACTGGCATGGCAAAACACCATGCTCTACCAACCGGTCACATGAAGATCCTAAACCTGTAAGAAGGGTTATATACAGTATAAATGTCCTAAAGCAAACATATCTTCCTGTCTGAGAGAGAGTAGTCAGAGGTCATGTTGTTGTCATGGAACCCTAAAGAGCAGAGATCAACAAAATGACTAGGAAATACATTTATTTCCATGACCACATTAAAAGCAATTCTGGATTGACCAATGTAGATATTTTCAAAACATGCAACTTAAAACGTATATTTTACCGAATCTTTTGGATGCCAGAGTAATGTTGAGGGAATCCTATTTGTGTCAGAACTATATTTATATGATATGCAAAACTTGCAAAGAGCCTATCCAACTATCCAATCTCTTCAAAAAATAAACTATTGGAACCAAGACTTAAAAGAACTGATATTGGCACAAGAGTGAGGAAATATTGGAACATAAAACACAATTACAGGTAACAAATGTACGCTTAATCCAGTGTAAACTAATGTATTATACAAGAGACAACATTCACAAATTCTACAGCTCAATGGCAGTCATTTTAACAATGACTCAATAATACATGTCTTCTGGGAATGCCCGAAAGTCAGTGTTCCGTCTGTCTGCATATTTCATGGAATATGAGGGTGCAATGAGATACTCAATAGGTTGGACTATACTTTTTTGGTCAATCATCTTGAAAAAACATATTTAAACTGGAAATTGACCAATCCTCCATTGTTAACACATTATGGAAAGGTCAAATGCTTTATTATTTAAATGTTAAGTGCGTGGGTGCAGTTTGAGGCCATGTGGCAGAGAGTGATGCGGCGCTGGAGATGGCGGTGTGAGCATGTGTGTCTGGGCAGGTGTGATGTAATGGATGTTTTGTAATGTTTCCATGTGTATGTTTAAATATTATTATTATTTTTTTTAAACATACTAAATAATTATTTTACACACCTTCCTAATCTTGATTTGCACCCTGTTTTGCTCTCAGAACAGCCTGAATTCGTTGGGGCATGGACTCAAATATGTTGAAAGCGTTCGACAGGGATGCTGGTCAATCTTGACCCAATGCTTCCTGAAGTTGGGTGAAGTTGGCTGGATGTCCTTTGGGTGGTGGACCATTCTTGATACACACAGGAAACTAATCAGCGTGAAAACCTCAGCACCGTTGCAGTTCTTGACACACCTGGCACCTACTACCATACCCCATTCAAAGGCACTTAAATCTTTTGTCTTGCCCATTCACCTTCTGAATGACAGACATACAATCCATGTCTCAATTGCCTCAAGGTTTAAAATCATTCATGAACCTGTCTCCTCCTTCATCCACACTGAGTGAAGTGGATTTAACAGGTGGCATCAATGAGGGAGCTTAGCTTTCACCTGGTCAGTCTGTCATAGAAAGAGCAGGTGTTTTGTTTTGTACATTCAGTGTATATACTAACTAATGCAAATGGGTCCTTACCTCCCATCTTATAACTCTTACGTCCCAATGAATGTATACAGGGTCTGTTCATACAAGTATAGCTCTGTCTAATTTGGGTCTTGGGGTGAGGACATTTGGGTGACGGGTGGGAACCGCCATCTGGAATACGCCAGTGTTCCTCGCTCCTAAACAATAGCACAGGCATGGAGCTCTGGTGACCTGTGGACCTAGTGGTGACAGACAACTGGCATGGCATGGCCTTGACTAGATTTGTTCTGGTGCCCAGGGAGGAGCAGCAGTGTTGCTGTAATGTGTGACTAGAATCTGACCCGGGCAAGACTTTAGTGGTGCCAACAATGGGATCAAAGAATTCCTAGATTCCTAGTGTGGGTCTGTTGTACGTACTGCCTGTAGGCGCCAAGGATTCTTATGACTTATCACTGCCAATAATTCATCTAGTGTAGCTCATTTCCCAACAACTTTCTTACAGTACATAAAAACAAAAATAATAGCTTAGTGGGAAGATGTCTGACACAACTTTCATGCATGAGTCTTAATAATATAGACAACATACCCCTGGAGAAATAATAATGGAGCCCTATCTAGCCAGGCAAGACACAGAACTAATTTAAAACAGAAAAAATCTTCATGGATTCACTGTTCTCAAACGAATGCAAGCTTTTTAAAAGCCAAACGATCTTCTATTGCACAATTACATAGAAAGTGAAATGAAACTATTTGAAAAGGCATTGTTCCTGCTCTATCTTACAACAGAAGTACAGCTAGACTAAGAGAGAAATCCCCCTCACCTTGAACTCATTGAGAGCCATAAGAACAGCAAAACTGCTGAGATGGTAGCAGGAGCACACAGTGTGGGTGGCATTGGACTGCACCAGGAAACAGCCTCGATCAGACCAGGTCCCTTCTCCCAACTCATCCCAGTACACACAGGTGTAGTTCCCTTCATCTGACTGGGAAACAACATTCATAATTACCATAGAAGAGAAGTAGAAAAACGATGTTACTCCAGGACACTTCACACAGTGACCATCCCAGAACAAGCAAAGCAGGTGCAGCATATGAGCATATTTAGAAGATTTGATACTGCCACATTCACATAGACTATAATAATGGGATAGAGGGGTAATGCTTCTGCTCCTCACCTCCTTCAAATGGGAGAAGGTGAATGTGACTGGCTCCTTGAGAAAGGATGTGTCCTTGTTACTCATGGTGGCCGTCACCACTTTGGAGTTGATCTGAAAGCTGTGGCCCTCCTGTGCCTGCAGCCCTGAGAAGGAATGGTTGGTGGATGTCTCCAGACCCTTATAGCTGAGCAGGGACACTGTTGCAAATCCTGAGAAAGCAAATGTTTAAGTCTAGGAGTTTGTACACTGTGTACATTCATT
The DNA here is from genome assembly GCF_045791955.1 of Oncorhynchus clarkii lewisi. Taxonomy (NCBI): domain Eukaryota; kingdom Metazoa; phylum Chordata; class Actinopteri; order Salmoniformes; family Salmonidae; genus Oncorhynchus; species Oncorhynchus clarkii. Next base: position 53,153,697 of record NC_092159.1, on the reverse strand, counting down.
TCACATTATATCATTACATTATAAAGATAGGTTCTGATGATTGTGGTGGGATTATGATGGCAGTGTTGATGCTGATCATGAAGATGAGGATGATGAAGATGGTAACCTGGGTAGGAGGTGTCTCCAGCAGCAGTCTCCCAGTGGCTGTCTAGCTGAGCGTGTGTAGATGACAAGGTGAGGGGCCCCTGGGGTGAGGAGGCATTTCTCTGCACCAACAGCTCCACCTCTGGAAGCAAATACATTCACATCTTCACAAACAGGCCTACAGTAGGTGAGATGTTACAACTCTCAGAATGTAACAGAATGTTACAACTCTCCTTTCTGCTAGAAAGGAGTAAGCTATTCAAAAATGGCCACAAATAAACATATTCTTCGAAGGAAGTTATAACAACTTGTCTTCCGTTAGGTGGCTTCAAAAGCCAAAACAATCATCGCTGAGTTTATGTTGTCTGGACTCATGGCTTAGTTCAGGATGTTCTCCTACCGGTGTGAGTTTTGAACCTCCTGGTCTCGGGGTGTTTCAGCAGAGGTCCTATAATTCTCAGAGCAGTCTCTACCAGGTCCAGCAAGACACTCACTTCCTTGTTATTTTTCAGAGGCCCGCCAGACAGGAGCCTGTCTATAGCAGACAACAGAGTCTACAGAGACAGAGAGAGGTGGGGGAGGAGGGGTACATAGACACATTAACTAACCACAATGCTACAACGCTATGTTTAGAAGTCATTTTCATAGGGGCGGTAGGGTAGCCTAGTGGTTAGAGCGTTGGACTAGTAACCGGAAGGTTGCAAGTTCAAACCCCCGAACTGACAAGGTACAAATCTGTCGTTCTGCCCCTGAACAGGCAGTTAACCCACATCATTGAAAATAAGAATTTGTTCTTAACTGACTCGCCTAGTTAAATAAAGGTAAAATAAAAAAACAAAAAATAAATACAGAGAAGAGAGTCGGCCCAAGAATTGAACCCTATGGCACCCCCATAGAGACTGCCAGAGGCTCAGACAACAGACCCTCCGATATGACACACTGAACTCTATCAGATAAGTAGTTGTTGAACCAGGCGAGGAAACCAAGGCTATCGAGTCTGCCGATGAGGATGTGCTGATTGATACATCGAAAGTTTCCATTATAAGCAAGATGTACCAAGTGCTGGTCAGTCGTTGTTTCCCTGCATGTATCCTTTCCTTAGTGGGCTGAGTCTGAACCTGCATATGTCAACCTCTATGATGGATGCCTGGGTTATAATGAGCCTCAAATATAAGTAAGGGCCTCAAATACATAAGCAGTAGTACCTCTAGCAGGGCCTCTCCATCGACTTGTTCTGCCGTATTACTCTCCCTCAACTCCAGACAACTGGTCCTCATCAGGGCCACAGCATCCTGCAGACCAGGGATGACCTGAGAACGAGGGATGAGGAGAGAAAGTGAGGAGAGAGAGAGCAGGCGTAGGTAGAGAGAGAGAGGAGGAAGTTAGTCTGTATTTTGTTCTGCAGAACAAAATGTGAATCATTACACTGTCTACTCATGTGGCTTACCATCTTAAGATGCTTCTCGCTCGCAAACATATCACAGTTCAACTCTGTGGAAAGAGAAGAGATGAGTGAATAAGGCATCTTAAAGGAAAATATATTTTATTATGAAATTATTGATGAAGTGATGACAACTTGATCATGCAGCGGAAGTATTGACATTCGAATGTTGAAACAGCTCCATCTCAATGAGAATGATGATCTATAAATGTGATTCTCACCAGTACATCTCCCCTGCGGGTCTCCGTAGTTGGTGAATCCTGCATGGCACACACACCGATGGCCACCGTTGGTGGCATTATGGCACGTTCCATTCTCTCCACAGATAAACTTATTTATTTTACACAAGTCTACAAAGGAATGACAGAAAGCACAGGTGACATTTTCACAAGATGTTCAGATCTACCTAAAACCGATCAATTCACATAATATCAATTACACATTCTGGTCATAAATAAAGTATCTGGTGCTTCATGAGGAAGAGGAGCAATTGAGCAAAATACATCAAGGGGTATAGATAAAATATTATTTAAATTTCTCAAAATTCCCAGGTTTTCCCCAAATCCCAGTTGGAAGATTCCTGGAATTAGCAGGAAATCTGGAGGCCTCCAACCAGGATTTCTAAACCCATCCAGGGTGATAATACAATTCCTCCCATACCTTTAGCACCTTGAGCATCCTCACTGTCTGTGGTTGCTGTCTGGTCTGTGGTGGCTTTCTGATCTGTAATTTCCTCACACGATTCTCTATTCCCTGTGAATTGAGCTTTGCCAGACTTCAGGCCAAACCCTGGATTGCAGACACAGGAGTAGTTGCCTGGTGTGTTGACGCACTGTGTATGCTTCCCGCAAATTGTGATGTCGTCCTCACACTCGTTTCTACAGTGCCTTGCGAAAGTATTCGGCCCCCTTGAACTTTGCGACCTTTTGCCACATTTCAGGCTTCAAACATAAAGATATAAAACTGTATTTTTTTGTGAAGAATCAACAACAAGTGGGACACAATCATGAAGTGGAACAACATTTATTGGATATTTCAAACTTTTTTAACAAATAAAAAACTGAAAAATTGGGCGTGCAAAATTATTCAGCCCCTTTACTTTCAGTGCAGCAAACTCTCTCCAGAAGTTCAATGAGGATCTCTGAATGATCCAATGTTGACCTAAATGACTAATGATGATAAATACAATCCACCTGTGTGTAATCAAGTCTCCGTATAAATGCACCTGCACTGTGATAGTCTCAGAGGTCCGTTAAAAGCGCAGAGAGCATCATGAAGAACAAGGAACACACCAGGCAGGTCCGAGATACTGTTGTGAAGAAGTTTAAAGCCGGATTTGGATACAAAAATATTTCCCAAGCTTTAAACATCCCAAGGAGCACTGTGCAAGTGATAATGTTGAAATGGAAGGAGTATCAGACCACTGCAAATCTACCAAGACTTGGCCGTCCCTCTAAACTTTCAGCTCATACAAGGAGAAGACTGATCAGAGATGTAGCCAAGAGGCCCATGATCACTCTGGATGAACTGCAGAGATCTACAGCTGAGGTGGGAGACTCTGTCCATAGGACAACAATCAGTCGTATATTGCACAAATCTGGCCTTTATGGAAGAGTGGCAAGAAGAAAGCCATTTCTTAAAGATATCCATAAAAAGTGTTGTTTAAAGTTTGCCACAAGCCACCTGGGAGACACACCAAACATGTGGAAGAAGGTGCTCTGGTCAGATGAAACCAAAATTGAACTTTTTGGCAACAATGCAAAACGTTATGTTTGGCGTAAAAGCAACACAGCTGAACACACCATCCCCACTGTCAAACATGGTGGTGGCAGCATCATGGTTTGGGCCTGCTTTTCTTCAGCAGGGACAGGGAAGATGGTTAAAATTGATGGGAAGATGGATGGAGCCAAATACAGGACCATTCTGGAAGAAAACCTGATGGAGTCTGCAAAAGACCTGAGACTGGGACGGAGATTTGTCTTCCAACAAGACAATGATCCAAAACATAAAGCAAAATCTACAATGGAATGGTTCAAAAATAAACATATCCAGGTGTTAGAATGGCCAAGTCAAAGTCCAGACCTGAATCCAATCGAGAATCTGTGGAAAGAACTGAAAACTGCTGTTCACAAATGCTCTCCATCCAACCTGACTGAGCTCGAGCTGTTTTGCAAGGAGGAATGGGAAAGAATTTCAGTCTCTCGATGTGCAAAACTGATAGAGACATACCCCAAGCGACTTACAGCTGTAATCGCAGCAAAAGGTGGCGCTACAAAGTATTAACTTAAGGGGGCTGAATAATTTTGCACGCCCAATTTTTCAGTTTTTGATTTGTTAAAAAAGTTTGAAATATCCAATAAATGTCGTTCCACTTCATGATTGTGTCCCACTTGTTGTTGATCCTTCACAAAAGAATACAGTTTTATATCTTTATGTTTGAAGCCTGAAATGTGGCAAAAGGTCGCAAAGTTCAAGGGGGCCGAATACTTTCGCAAGGCACTGTATCTACATAATTGGCTTCCTATTGGCTTCCTATTTCACAACAAAGCATCCTTCACTCATGCTGCCAAACATACCCTTGTAAAACTGACCATCCTACCAATCCTCGACTTTGGCGATGTAATTTACAAAATAGCCTCCAATACCCTACTCAACAAATTGGATGCAGTCTATCACAGTGCAATCCGTTTTGTCACCAAAGCCCCATATACTACCCACCATTGCGACCTGTACGCTCTCGTTGGCTGGCCCTCGCTTCATACTCGTCGCCAAACCCACTGGCTCCATGTCATCTACAAGACCCTGCTAGGTAAAGTCCCCCCTTATCTCAGCTCGCTGGTCATCATAGCATCTCCCACCTGTAGCACACGCTCCAGCAGGTATATCTCTCTAGTCACCCCCAAAACCAATTCTTTCTTTGGCCGCCTCTCTTTCCAGTTCTCTGCTGCCAATGACTGGAACGAACTACAAAAATCTCTGAAACTGGAAACACTTATCTCCCTCACTAGCTTTAAGCACCAACTGTCAGAGCAGCTCACAGATTACTGCACCTGTACATAGCCCACCTATAATTTAGCCCTATCAACTACCTCTTTCCCAACTGTATTTAATTTATTTATTTATTTTGCTCCTTTGCACCCCATTATTTGTATTTCTACTTTGCACATTCTTCCATTGCAAAACTACCATTCCAGTGTTTTACTTGCTATATTGTATTTACCTTGCCACCAAGGCCTTTTTTGCCTTTACCTCCCTTCTCACCTCATTTGCTCACATTGTATATAGACTTGTTTATACTTTATTATTGACTGTATGTTTGTTTTACTCCATGTGTAACTCTGTGTTGTTGTATCTGTCGAACTGCTTTGCTTTATCTTGGCCAGGTCGCAATTGTAAATGAGAACTTGTTCTCAACTTGCCTACCTGGTTAAATAAAGGTAAAATAAATAAAAATAAATAAATCTACATGTGGGTAAAAACGACCATTAGGAAAAGGAAACTCTCACCATTTCATACAGGATGACATCCTGTATATGCCTGATATGCTCTCTGGATGTACTGTACACATCTTTTGATATTTAGTGTTATTACCAGTTCTCTTTGTTATCTTACCTTCACACGTGACTCCTTGACTAAATATAAATCCTTCCACTCCAGTACTGGAGACAAACCCCTCATTGCAGATGCAGGAGTAGGACCCTAATGTATTGTGACACTCGGCATTGGGACCACAGATGTCTTTATTCTCCAAACACTCGTTGATGTCTTGAGACACAGAGAAAGGAATAGTCAGTCACACCTCAAATGCAAACGTAGAATATACACCGGACAAAAATATAAAACGCAACATGTAAAGTGTTGGTCCCATGTTTCATGAGCTGAAATGTTGTGTACAAATTTGTTTACATCCTTGTTAGTGAGCATTTCTCCTTTGCCAGGTTAATCCGGCATATCAAGAAGCTGATTATACAGCATGATCATTACACAGGTGCACCTTGTACTGCGGACAACTAAAGGCCACTCTAAAATGTGCAGTTTTGTCACACAACACAATGCCACAGATTTCTCAAGTTTTGAGGGAGCGTGCAATTGACTTCAGGAATGTCCACCAGAGCTGTTGCCAGATAATTGAATGTTAATTTCTCTACCAAGATCCTCCTCCAATGTTGTTTTAGAGAATTTGGCAGTACTTCAAACCGGCCTAGTGATCCACATGTATGGCGTTGTGTGGGTGAGCGGTTTGCTGATGTCAACGTTGTGAACAGAGTGACGGGCAGGCATAAGCTATGGACAACGAACACAATTGCATTTAATCTATGACAATTTGAATGCATAGAGATACCGTGACGAGATCCAGAGACCCATTGATGTGCCATTCATCAGCCACCATCACCTTGTGTTTCAGCATGATAATGCACAGCACCATGTCGCAAGGATCTGTACACAATTCCTTGAAGCTGAAAATGTCCCAGTTCTTTCATGGCCTGCATACTCACCAGAAATGTTGAGCATGTTTGGAATGCTCTGGATCGACGCGTGCGACAGCGTGTTCCAGTTCCGATCAATATTCAGCAACTTTAAACAGCCATTGAAGAGGAGTGGGACAACATTCCACAGGCCACAATCAACAGCCTGATCAACTCTATGCGAAAAGAGATGTGTTGTACTGCATGAGGCAAATGGTGATCACACCAGATACTGACTGTCACGCCCTGACCTTAGATATGTTTTTCTATATATTTTGGTTAGGTCAGGGTGTGACTAGTGTGGGTACTCTAGTTTTTGTATGTCTAGGTTTTTTTTAATGTCTGTTGGCCTGATAAGGTTCCCAATCAGAGACAGCTGTTTATCGTTGTCTCTGATTGGGGATAAAATTTAGGTAGCCATTTTCCTCATTTGTGTTGTGGGATCTTGTCTATGTATAGTTGCCTTAGTGTACATCAGTAGCGTCACGGTTCGGTTGGTTAGGTGAGTTTCAGTTTATTAAAATTATGTGGAACTCTACTCACGCTGCGCCTTGGTCTCATCATTATATCATATATATCATTATATCATATTATACACATTTTTCCACAGGTTATAAACTGAAAATGACGTCAGCGTTTTCTAAATGTTCTATCTCTTCATGACACTAGTAGAGAGGCCCTATAGTTCTCGAGCCTTCCCTCCTCGCCTGAAGCCAAGGTCAGTCATTGTAAATCAGCATTCTAGACAGTCTGGAGATAGTTAATTCATTTGTACAAAGGAACAGACCGTCATTGTTACTAAACTCCTGACTATATTATATACAATTGGGAATGGGAGCAAGAGAGAATTCATATATGTACAGTACATAATAGCATTTGGACTAGTCAGTCCTGATTGAAATGTATACATAATTAGTCATCATTGATAAAAATTCCCTTAACATTTACCTATACATTTTTCAGGTGAGTCAGCTGTGAAGTTCATCCGCTGTGATGATGATCTGAACCCAGGAGCACATTGACAGTAGAAGCTTCCATTGGTGTTGATGCATGCTGCATTCTCACCACAGATATGTGGTGTTTCAGTGTCATAGTCATAGTCATCACTAGGAGGATTACACTCATTCTCATCTGGGGTCAAAAACAGAGTTATTGAGAGTGTGAAGAGGTAGAATGGTTGGGGAATGGTCATTTAAAATATAACAGACAAAGTTGAAGTCAGAAGTTTACATACACCATAGCGAAATACATTTAAACTCAATTTTTCACAATTCCTAACATTTAATCAAATTAAAAATGTCCTGTCTTAGGTCAGTTAGGATCACCACTTTTAAGTATGTGAAATGTCCAAATAATAGAGAATGATTTATTTCAGCTTTTATTTCTTACATCACATTCCCAGTGGGTCAGAAGTTTACATGCACTCAATTAGTATTTGGTAGCGTTTCCTTTAAAATTGTTTAACTTGGGTCAAACATTTCAGGTAGCCTTCCACAATCTTCCCACAATAAGTAGGGTGAATTTTGGCCCATTCCTCCTGACAGAGCTGGTGTAACTGAATCAGGTTTGTAAAGCCTCCTTGCTCGCACAGGCTTTTTCAATTCTGCCCACATTTTCTATGGGATTGAGGTCAGGGCTTTGTGATGGCCACTCCAATACCTTGACTTTGTTAAGCCATTTTGACAACTTTGGAGGTGTGCTTGGGGTCATTGTCCATTTTGAAGACCCATTTGCAACCAAGCTTTAACTTCATGACTGATGTCTTGTGATGTTGCTTCAATATATCCACATAATTTTCCTACCTCATGATGCCGTCTATTTTGTGAAGTGCACCAGTCACTCCTGCAGCAAAGCACCCCCACAACATGATGCTGCCACCCCTGTGCTTCACGGTTGGGATGGTGATCTTCAGCTTGCAAGCCTCACCCTTTTTCCTCCAGACATAACGATGTTCATTATGGCCAAACCGTTACATTTTTGTTTCATCAGACCAGAGGACATTTCTCCAAAAAGTACGATCTTTGTCCCCATGTAAAGTTGTAAACGGTAGTCTGGCTTTTTTAATGGAGGTTTTGGAGCAGTGGCTTCTTCCTTGCTGAGCGGCCTTTCAGGTTATGTCGATATAGGACTTGTTTTTACTATGGATATAGATACTTTTGTACCTGTTTCCTCCAGCATCTTCACAAGGTCCTTTGCTGTTGTTCTGGGATTGATTTGCACTTTTCGCACCAAAGTACATTCATCTCTAGGAGACAGAATGCGTCTCCTTCCTGAGCGGTATGATGGCTGTGTTGTCCCATGGTGTTTATACTTGCGTACTATTGTTTGTACAGATGAACAAGGTACCTTCAGGCATTTGGAAATTGCTCCCAAGGATGAACCAGACTTGTGGAGGTCTACAAGATTTTTCTGAGGTCTCGGCTGATTTCTTTTGATTTTCCCATGATGTCTAGCAAAGAGGCACAAAGTTTGAAGGTAGGCCTTGAAATACATCCACAGGTACACCTCCAATTGACTTAAATGATGTTAATTAGCCTATCAGAAGCTTCTAAAGCCATGACATAATTTTCTGGAATTTTACAAGCTGTTTAAAGGCACAGTCAACTTAGTGTATGTAAACTTCTGACCCACTGGAATTGTGATACAGTGAATTGTAGGGGAAACAATCTGTCTGGAAACAATTGTTGGAAAAATTACTTGTCATACACAAAGTAGATGTCCTAACCGACTTGCCAAAACTATAGTTTGTTAAGACATTTATGGAGTGGTTGAAAATACGAGTTTTAATGACTCCAACGTAAGTGTATGTAAACTTCCGACTTCAACTCTATATAGAAGATATAATACAAGACAGACATGTACATACCAATGCAATGTTTCCCATTTTTAGAGAATCCTTTAGGACAGCCTGATACATGTTCCATCAGCAGGGCAAGGTGAAGAGCTGCAGAGTAAGCAACAGGCAGATTCTACAATAAGTTGTCCCATTATCGTATGGTCAGTGCAATCCTGGATACTTGGAACATCCCTACCCTAAAGCCTAACCTTAACCTTAACCCTCACCTTACCCTAACCTTCACCCTTACCTTTTTACATTTCAAATTCAATATGGTAGGGACGTCCCAAGGATCCTGGATAGCACAGAACATTAATGGTATTGGGGGAGTAACAAAACTACTTTTGTAGAACCGACCTTTGACTGTGGTTGTGATGGCAGGGTAGCCTAGTGGTTAGAGAGTTGGACTAGTTACCGAAAGGTTGCAAGTTCAAATCCCCAAGCTGACAAGGTACAAAACTGTCGTTCTGCCCCTGAACAGGCTGAACCCACTGTTCCTAGGCCTTCATTGAAAATAAGAATTTGTTCTTAACTGACTTGCCTAGTTAAATAAAGGTAAAATAAATTTAAAAAATAATCAGTTGGAGAGGTTTCAGGCACAAACTTGCAGCAATAGTTTGTAAAGGTTTATCTCTCTCTGTTCAAAAAGGTATACCCCCTATCTGGATCTCAGCAGATTGTTCCTACGGCAACTGTGCTCACAGGATATGCCCATAATAACCCCTGAATTGCACACGGCTGTCCGGAGGTGACCATTTCCTCTTTTCCAGGAAGCCATCACCTGGCACGGGACTGTGTGATAATGACTGTAGACCTCAGTCTGTATGATAGTAAATGGGTAGTCAGTCCATTGTGGTAATGGGTAGAGAGAGGCAGCAGTAGTGTGGAATGTTGTGGTCAGAGAGAGAGTCTTCTTAAACAATCTGTAGGCACTGTTTAAGTTGGTGCTCTCTGTTTCACTCTAACTAGTAAAAAATATTAAGGAACCATCTGTCAATGTTCTCTGATACAGTAGCTTTGTTCTCTCCCTTCACAACCCTCCATTTATCCCCCACTTCATCTGCCAACCAGACTGACACTAACTTTCCAGCTGCTACCATTGAACGGAGTAGCAGAATGGATCTACCGTGTTTTCCCTCCACAGATAACTGTTTTGCCAGAGTGTGACAGTTGACATCATGGCTTGTCATTATTCTACCCTTAGTTGCCTCTCAAAGCTTATAATCTATTTCCCCTTGCATAGCTTTCAAGATGGCGCTGATAGACATGGTCGCCCTGTTCATGGCTCCTTATGTTATTTCTCACCTTATTAGCTCAGAACATCCTTTGCATTATTACATACAGCCAGAAATAACTTTAGAATATTAGAGCGGTGGTAACTCACAAGCATTTTTGCCAGAAATACAACTTTCCTGAATTTGACCCTTTGACCAATCGGAATCCATGCTTCAAGATTGTTTTGATCACGCGGACAGAGATGTTCCGGGTTGCTTCTGTGAATAACATTGACATATACACTGACACGGTGATTGAGTTCATCAGGAAGTGCATAGGGGATGTTGTTCCCACTGTGACTTAAAACTGTGGATAGATGGCAGCATTCGTGTAAAACCACCGCAAAGTGACTGGGAATATAGTTGAGTACAAACAGTCCAGTTATGCCCTTCGTAAGGCATTCAAACGACAAGGGTGCGTGATCAGCCCCCTTGTGTACTCCCTGTTCACCCATGACAGCGTGGCCACGTTCGTCACGTTTGTTTGCAGACGACAAAACAGTAGTAGGCCTGATACCAACAATGACGAGACAGCCTACAGGGAAAAGGGGTGAGGGCCCTGGGGGAGTGGTGCCAGGAATATAACCTGTCCATCTTCAACAAAACAAAGGAGCAGATTGTGGACAGCAGATGGAGCACACCCCCATCCACATCTACGGGACCGCAGTGGAGAAGGTGAAAAGCTTCAAGGTCCTTGGCGCACACATCACTGACAATCTGAAATGGTCCACCCACACAGACAGTGTGGCGACAAAGGCGCAACAGTGCCTCTTCAACCCCAGGAAGCTGAAGAAATTCAGCTTGGCCCATAAGACCCTCACAAACTTTTACAGATGCACCATTGAGAGCATCCTCTCGGGCTGCCTGTTACGGCAACTGTACCGTCCACAAAGACGGGGCTCTCCAGAGGGTTGTCTGGTCTGCCCAATGTATTACCCGGGGCACACTGCCTGCCCTCCAGGACATCTACAGCACCCGGTGTCACAGGAAGGCCAGGAAGACCATCATGGACCTCAGCCACCCGGGCCACGCCTTCTGGATGGTTGCGGGGTGAACAGGCCGAGGTCAGTACAGGTGCAGCATCAAAGCTGGAACCAAGAGACTGAAAAACAGCTTCTATCTCAAGGCCATCAGACTGTTAAATAGTCACCACTAGCTGGCCACCGGCCAAGATCCTGCCCTGAACTTTAATCACTGTCACTAGACCGCTATCACCTGGTTACTCTACCATGCACCTTAGAGGCTGCTGCCCTATGTACATAGTCATGGAACACTGGTCACTTTACATACTGTTTTATATACTCCGTACTCCAAGATTGCTTGTCCTAATATTTCTATATTTCTTAATTCCAGTATTTTACTTTTTAGATGTGTGAATTGTTGTGTATTGTTACTGCAAGCATTTCGCTACACCCCCAATAACATCTGCTAAATATGTGTGTGACCAATAAAATTTTATTTGATACTTCTAAATTCTAAAGAATGTGACAAGGTTTCAGCCATTGAGACACTAACTAACCAAATGCACATAAAGAGGGATAGTCACCTCTCCTCAATTAGCCACCCCTTACAATGTGTCATCAAAGACTTCCTGTCTTCTTCACGGCAGCGAGAAATCACATTGAATGTTATCACCTCGCTGTGATGTCATGGCAACAAGGATATTTTTTTAATCTCAAAGTGTGTGTGTGTGTGTGTGTGTGCATGCTTGAGGGGTGTGAGTGTTATCAGACTGTGGGGTGCTTCAGGGGAGATCAGAGTATAGATACCACTGTTAAAGGCCGAGGAACAGAGGGTCTATTTAGAGAGAGGGACCCAGAGTCTAGGATGAAGAATAGGGAGAGTGTCTCTCTCTCTCTCTCTCTCTCTCTCTCTCTCTCTCTCTCTCTCTCTACTGCTAATTCCTCTGAATGTGCTCCTTCAGGCTTTTAGTCCTCAGATTCCCAAAAGTCATTCAGTGTTATGACAACGGTCTGTCCTTTAGGTTCCATTCAGTTCTGATGAGTGTCATTGTTTCCATTTTAAGAGCTGTGTCCCTATTGCTCTGTCTTACTCAATGAACCAGTAAAAAGTACTTGATGATTTTCCACTTACTGGAAATAAGTTATAAATGCTAATGCCGTAAAAGGGAGTCCACAAGGAAGCAAGACAGATCTATTAGCCACATGTAAAATAGTTGCAATAAACTGAACTCAATTTCAACAGGCTATTAACAGGATTTTAAATGGATTCCAACCTTGGCACACAATGGCACGTTGTCGCCTCAAATATCTCAAAGGAACTTGCTGTGCTCTCCCCCTACCTTATGTCTTAGATGTTCTCAAATGTTATGATTAAACCACTATATCATTAAACCTGCAATTACTGAGAAGAACGATACATTTCCGCTGTCATCTGACTCCTTTCAATACAAAGGATTAAAATAGCTCACAGTGGCATAAGTGGTTCAGTAAAAATACTTTAAAGTACTACTTAAGTAGATTTTTGGTGTATCTGTACTTCACTCTTTATGTTGACAACTTTTACTTCACTAGATTCCTAAAGAAAATGTACTTTTTACTCCATACATTTTCCTTCACACCCAAAGGAACTCATTGCATTTTGAATGCTTAGCAGGACAGGAAAATGGTCCAATTTACACCCTTATTAAGAGAACATCCCTGGTCATCCCTACTGCCTGGCGGACTCACTAAGGACAAATGCTTTGTTTGTACATGATGTCTGAGTGTTGGAGTGTGCCCCTGGCTAACCATACATTTTTAAAACAAGAATTGTGCCGTCTGGTTTGCATAGTATCTAGGAATCTGAAAGGATATATACATATACTTTTGATACTTAAGTACATTTAAAACCAAAAACCTTTAGACTTTTACTCAAGTAGTATTTAACTGGGTGACTTTCACTTTTACTTGAGTAATATTCTATAAAAAGGTACCTTTCATTTTCCTTAAGTATTGGGTACTTTTTCCACCACTGATGACTCAACCATTCTGCTTTACTTAATAACATTTTCCAGTTGTTCCTAAATGTAGTTTCAGCTTATGTCAGAAATGATGTCTAATGCAATCTGAGAGTAGCCTGGTCCCAGATCTGTTTGTTTGGCATGTGACAATGACCATAGGGGTTGTCAAGACACCCTACATTACTCATCTCATATGTATATACTGTACTCTATACCATCTACTGCATCTTGCCTATGCCGTTCTGTACCATCACTTATTCATATTTTTTTTTTACATATTCATTCCATTACACGTGTGTGTGTGTGTGTGTGTGTATAAGGTAGTAGTTGTGAAATTGTTAGGTTACTCGTTGGATATTACTGCATTGTCGGAACTAGAAGCACAAGCATTTCGCTACACCTGCATTAACATCTGCTGACCATGTGTCTGTGACAAATAAAATGTGATTTGATTTGACAGTAAGAACAGATCTTGGAGCAGGCTAAACTGAGAGGTGTTCAACCCTGTAGTGACTTCCTGTGGGACCCTGATCATGATGACCTGCCAATGAATTTGCACATTAGCATTTCAGGCAAATTTAAGTCAAATGATCACTTAGTTATGCTTTGATATCAATGGGAGACTAAGTGAGAATTCAAGTTATGATTTGCCTCTTCAAGTCTTTTTCTTTACTCTTCATCTAACCATCCCCGAACAAACAAACACTGTCTGATTTTGTGCTTTCTCTCCCAAACACACAACCTTCTCCATGGCAACATGACTTCTGTGTAAACAGTTTACAAAAAGGACTCACCCAGAATCAGGAGATGCAGTCTGCCTGTCATGGTGAAGAAGAATCTCACTATGAGAATCACAACGCACAAGATTAGACCAGGGCTGAAACTCTGCCCCTATCTGAACGGTCTATTCAAAAGTGTGATGAAGATCCGTCTTCTCTTCTTCTCAGGAGTTTCGCCAAACTTCTCAGGGTTGTTTTACTGAAGAAAAATGGCACCCGTATCCATCAACTCAGTCAAGCTTCTGTCTAGTAGATTGAGCTCTGCTGACATCACCAAATGAGAGAGAAAATGACAAGTAGTCACTGTGCTCTCATCACTTGCCTAGAACTTTCTGTCTCTGACTCGCTCTCCTTCTGTTCCACCCTGTGTGTTTGGCTGTGTTGGTCTGGGCTGTGTCTGGCTCACTGACATACTAAGAGGTTTCTGGGCAGTTTCAGCTGAGCCGCTGGTGTTGAGTCACGCCCCTGAAACAAGGGAGGGAGGGAAATGAGGTTGGAGGACGAGGAGGGGGGTTTAGCAACCGCTGCTGTTTTTATTTTTTGATCTCTGCTCTTTAGGGTTCCATGACAACACGACCTAAACTGGCCTCTCCAATTTAAGGGGCTTTATTGGCAAGGAAAACATTTATTTAAATTGCCAAAGCAAGTGAAATGTGTGTACTCTGTTTAGGGCCAAATAGCATTCTAGTTTGCTCTGTTTTTGTTAATTCTTTCCAATGTGTCAAGTAATTATTTTTGTTCTCTCATGATTTGATTGGGTCTAATTGTGTTGCTGTCCTGGGGCTCTGTTTGTGAACAGAGCCCCAGGACCAGCTTGCTTAGGGGACTCTTCTCCAGGTTCATGTCTCTGTAGGTGATGGCTTTGTTATGGAAGTTTTAGGAATTGCTTCCTTTTAGGTGGTCTCCTCGTTCTCTCTCTCTCTAAAGGAATAGACATTTCAAATGTCATTATGGATATATACTGTGTTGTAATGATGTGCAAATAGAAAGAGAGGGGGTGGAAACTATCTACAACCTTGTTTTCCACTTCCTCCACTCTATCAGACTGTATGGTCTAAATTGAATCAGACATTAAGGAGTCTGGGTAGTGAGACTGTTCATTGTTATACAGAACACTGCTTGGACACACTCCCATAGGCTGTGGTTGTCTATTAATGGTGGTGATGACAAATATATGGTTCTCTCCTTTTCGTCTTTGAGCAGATGGCGTCTGTTCATACTGATAACAATGTAACAATGTAGTGTAATATACAAAGCTCCCAGTGGAATCCATTAACAATGGACATTAAAATCAAGTTATTTTTTTTCTGGGAGCTGTGGGTAAATCAAATGTTATGATTTAAAGTAAAACATGTATTTTAAAGTTCTGTTTTCTAAAAGTATAGGACAGAAAACAGAATAGTCATCCACACAAACCACAGGATTAGCACAAGTTTGAAAGTGTGGTTTATTTGGTAAAAACACAGAAAATGCAGTCAATATTTTTCTCAAAGGAACAATATCATCGTTGCTGTTGTGTCATAATCAATTTCTTTAGGATTTTAACTATTAATGCCACTTTCTTAACTTCTTGTAACTAGGAGGCAGTATTTTCATTTTTGGAAAATAGACGGGCTATTTTGTCAGGACAAGATTCTAGAATATGCATATAATTGACGGCTTAGGATAGAAAACTAAAGTTTCCAAAACTGTAAAAATATTGTCTGTGAGTATAACAGAACTGACATTGCAGGCGAAAGCCTGAGAAATCCAATCCGGAAGTGACTCATGTTTTGAAAGCTCTGCGTTCCGATGCGTCCCTATTGAGCAGTGAAAGAGCTATCAACCAGATTCCTTTTTCTAGTATTCCCCAAGGTGTCTACAGCATTTTGACATAGTTTCACGCATTTATGTTGAAGAATGAGCGTAAGCGACTATATTGCGTAAGTGGTCACCTGATGGCTCTCAGTGATCTGTGACCAAGTTGCCTACTGCTAGCTGGACATAATGCTATGCTAGGCTATCGATAAACTTACACAAATGCTTGTCTTGCTTTGGCTGTAAAGCATATTTTCAAAATCTGAGATGACAGGGTGATTAACAAAATACTAAGCTGTGTTTCAATATATTTCACTTGTGATTTCATGAATAGGAATATTTTCTAGTAATATTTATGTCCGTTGCGTTATGCTAATTAGTGTCAGATGAGGACAACGATCCCAGACCCGGGATGGGTAGTTACAACAGACATTCGTTGTCATACTGTGTCACGTTCTGACCTTAGTTCCTTTGTTTTGTCTTTGTTTAGTATGGTCAGGGCGTGAGTTGGGGTGGACAGTCTGTTTGTTTTTCTATGTTGGTGTCTGTGTTCGGCCTAGTATGGTTCTCAATCAGAGGCAGGTGTCGTTGTCTCTGAGAATCATACTTAGGTGGCCTTTTTTCCACCTGTGTTTGTCTTCCGTGTCAGTGTTTGTCGCCACACGGGACTGTTTCGTTGATGCACGTTATTGGTTTGTTCCAGTGTTCTGTTGTTTTTATTAAACATTATGGACACTTACCACGCTGCGTTTTGGTCCTCCGATCCTTCTCGCTACTCCTCTTCAGAAGAGGACGAGATCCGTTACACATCTTCAACAGTATGTCAACTGTACTTCTGCTAGTCTTGCTAGTACAGTTATGATTTGTCTTAGAAGAGGAAGAAGGAGGGCTGAGAGCAAAGAAGCAGAGTGCAACGTGGCGTTTCTGACAATGTTATAGAGACAGTTCTTTTTGGATATTGTGTTGTCAACACCTTAGTGGCAGACCTCACCACTGTAGGCACTTAATTTGATCACAGGAAATGCAGATACGTTTTGTAATTTACATTAATTCATTGAAAACCCACACTAACACACGGTTATATTAACAGTATTCCACTTTTCATGTAGCCTCATTTTGACCAACCTATAAGGGCACAGAGAGACCCAGATGCAGACACAGGAGGCAGATGGTTCAAGTTTCTGATATTTATTAGTTTCCAAGGGGCAGGCAAGAGAATGGTCGTGGACAGGCAAAAAGATCACAATAAGGTCAGAGTCCAGGAGGTACAGAGTGGCAGGCAGGCTCGAGGTCAGGGCAGGCAGTATGGTCAGGCAGGCGGGTTCAGAGTCAGGGCATGCAAGGGTCAAAACCGGGAGGACTAGCAAAAGAGAGAATAGAAAAAGCAGGAGCACGGGACCAAATCCTGTTGCTGCAGGATTATTTTACATCTTATCCAGAGCAATTTACAGTAGTGAGTGGATACGTTTTTTTTACTCTTATCCAGTACTGGTCCCCGTGCGAATCGAACACACCACTGGCATGGCAAAACACCATGCTCTACCAACCGGTCAAATGAAGATCCTAAACCTGTAAGAAGGGTTATATACACAGTATAAATGTCCTAAAGCAAACATATCTTCCTGTCTGAGAGAGAGTAGTCAGAGGTCATGTTGTTGTCATGGAACCCTAAAGAGCAGAGATCAACAAAATGACTAGGAAATACATTTATTTCCATGACCACATTAAAAGCAATTCTGGATTGACCAATGTAGATATTTTCAAAACATGCAACTTAAAACGTATATTTTACCGAATCTTTTGGATGCCAGAGTAATGTTGAAGGAATCCTATTTGTGTCAGCACTATATTTATATGATATGCAAAACTTGCAAAGAGCCTATCCAACTATCCAATCTCTTTAAAAAATAAACTATTGGAACCAAGACTTAAAAGAACTGATATTGGCACAAGAGTGAGGAAATATTGGAACATAAAACACAATTACAGGTAACAAATGTACGCTTAATCCAGTGTAAACTAATGTATTATACAAGAGACAACATTCACAAATTCTACAGCTCAATGGCAGTCATTTTAACAATGACTCAATAATACATGCCTTCTGGGAATGCCCGAAAGTCAGTGTTCCGTCTGTCTGCATATTTCATGGAATATGAGGGTGCAATGAGATACTCAATAGGTTTGACTGTACTTTTTTGGTCAATCATCTTAAATATGTTTTTTCAAACTGGAAATCGACCAATCCTCCATTGTTAACACATTATGGAAAGTTCAAATGCTTTATTATTTAAATGTTGAAAGTGCGTGGGCGACAGAGAAACGAAGTGGTGCAGTTTGAGGCCATGTGGCAGAGAGTGATGCGGCGCTGGAGATGGCGGTGTGAGCATGTGTGTCTGGGCAGGTGTGATGTAATGGATGTTTTGTAATGTTTCCATGTGTATGTTTAAATATTATTATTATTTTTTTTAAACATCCTAAATAATTATTTTACACACCTTCCTAATCTTGATTTGCACCCTGTTTTGCTCTCATAACAGCCTGAATTCGTCGGGGCATGGACTCCAATATGTTGAAAGCGTTCGACAGGGATGCTGGTCAATCTTGACCCAATGCTTCCTGAAGTTGGGTGAAGTTGGCTGGATGTCCTTTGGGTGGTGGACCATTCTTGATACACACAGGAAACTAATCAGAGTGAAAAACTCAGCACCGTTGCAGTTCATGACACACCTGGCACCTACTACCATACCCCATTCAAAGGCACTTAAATCTTTTGTCTTGCCCATTCACCTTCTGAATGACAGACATACAATCCATGTCTCAATTGCCTCAAGGTTTAAAATCATTCATGAACCTGTCTCCTCCTTCATCCACACTGATTGAAGTGGATTTAACAGGTGGCATCAATAAGGGAGCATAGCTTTCACCTGGTCAGTCTGTCATAGAAAGAGCAGGTGTTTTGTTTTGTACATTCAGTGTATATACTAACTAATGCAAATGGGTCCTTACCTCCCATCTTTTAACTCTTACTTCCCAATGAATGTACACAGGGTATGTTCATACAAGTACAGCTCTGTCTAATTTGGGTCTTGGGGTGAGGACATTTGGGTGACGGGTGGGAACCGCCATCTGGAATACGCCAGTGTTCCTCGCTCCTAAACAATAGCACAGGCATGGAGCTCTGGTGACCTGTGGACCTAGTGGTGACAGACAACTGGCATGGCATGGCCTTGACTAGATTTGTTCTGGTGCCCAGGGAGGAGCAGCAGTTTTGCTGTACTGTGTGACTAGAATCTGACCCGGGCAAGACTTTAGTGGTGCCAACAATGGGATCAAAGAATTCCTAGATTCCTAGTGTGGGTCTGTTGTACGTACTGCCTGTAGGCGCCAAGGATTCTTATGACTTATCACTGCCAATAATTCATCTAGTGTAGCTCATTTCCCAACAACTTTCTTACAGTACATAAAAACAAAAATAATAGCTTAGTGGGAAGATGTACTTCCTCACACTCACAATGAGTATGTACACAAAGCCTTTGCTTTAGATAATGTAGTTCTTACACATAGGATTACAACAGTATTTAGCCTGCTGTACATGTTCTGGACCCTACTAGAAAAGAAGTGGAGCACAGATGTATGAAGAGTCCACCACAGACTCTATTCAGAGCTGACGTTAAAGCCAGTCAGTGAGACTGGGCTACAGTACCAAGGAAAATAAACATTTTCACTAAATACACGAAAACCCTAAATCATGTCAGATTAAAGTTTGCCCTTCTGTTTTTGTCACGACCTGACCATAGAAAGCCTGTTTTCTATGGTAGAGTAGGTCAGGGCGTGACTAGGGGTTTTAGTCTAGTTTATTATTTCTATGTGGGGTTCTAGGTTTAATTTTCTATGTTGGGGTTTGTATGATTCCCAATTAGAGGAAGCTGGTAATCGTTGTCTCTAATTGGGGATCATACTTAAGTTCCATTTTTCCACCTGTGGGTTATGGGATATTTTTTGAATGTTTGTTTTGAGTTTGTTGTCGTCACGGTTTGTTTGTTCATTGTTTAGTCTTTGCTAAAGTTTCACTTCTTTAATAAATTGTGGAAGTCAACGTCCGACATTCATTATTACGAACATCGTGACAGTTTTACCCTTTGAGTTTACCCTTCTTGCTTCATCATATTACCCCAGAAATGGGCATGTTCACCATAATAGCCTGACTGATTGTAATGCATAGTTCAATGTCTAGTTTGGATTTACATTTGTTTGAGCTGTCAACCAACTTGAATTGAATGTGAATTCAACTTGAAATCAACCACATTTCACCCTGTCATCGGATTTCGGTTAAAAGTTAGGTGAAAAAAATACAACATTCCCTTACGTTGATGAATTTTTGCAAACCCAATCAGTTTTTTGGGGTTGAAATGACATGGAAACAGTGTTGATGCAATGTTTTTGCACAGTGGGTAAGTGGTTTGCACTGATCTTGGAGTGATTTTTTTATGGGTCATTGTACATTCACTTCACACACCAGTTTATTCTGTCCCAAAGTTCCTCCTCTAGCCATTCAACACACAATTCCACACAGTCCCGTTATATGCTAGCGAGCCAATCACAGGCCAATAGATATGATCTTGGCACGGTTTCAGCTCATACTGATGTCTCCTCACCCCTTTTCCTGTTCCTGCAGATGAATAAATTCGACAAATGTTTGGGCTTTATTTTGGATCTGTTTTTTGTGTTTCTTTCTAAAGGCTCAAACAATAGACAGCCCTCAAACATGGGCTGCCTGTCTCAACTACTTCCTGAAAAGTCATTACAAGATAACAAAATGATCTAATATCTAGTGTAGATCATGTCTTCACAGCTCGCTCTGTGACTTCCTTGCTCTCTTACTCTACGCCAGCCTTTTATAAAGCAGAATATATTTAACTCAACCCTGAAAACCACCCCCTCATAACCACATCCCCTTATAAAACAAGCTGTTGCTCTGCAACCAATGAACTGTTGAGCTGCAAACATAAACAGAACTGTTGCATCGTGTCAAGCATTACAGCAGCACCACCACGTAGCTGATATACTGCACTGGATAGATTATTACGTTTTGATCACTTTCATGGAAAAAAAAAATGTTAAAATGAGAGCACCTTGCCTGTCCACAATGGAAAGTGGCACTAACACCAGTCTGAGGTGGTTGACCACAGCTTCAGAACTTTCACTAGTGTGTGAACAACGTGGTACTGTCGGCTGTACAGTACAGTGTGTAGGCAAAAGGGTACCGACCCTGGTCCCACTGTTAATCAGCCCCTGAATAGATAGCCTGGTCCCAGATCTGTTTGTGCCAGTGGCGTGACAATGACCATAGGGGGTGGCAAGACAGCGCAAACAGATCTGGGACCAGGCTATCGAATAGATACCCTGATGGTGACATAGGTTCCATTTCCTGGCAACTGTTTTAGGAACGCTGTAAAATCTGCTGCTTCCTGTGACAGGGTATGGATAGTGAGGTAGAGACGTTGGTTAGGTATTTTTCAATAAAATCTTCTCATTTTATGAGGCCTGTCCTATTAAACTTTTCGGAAATCAGTATGGCCATAGGTTACGTATAGTATGACAGGCAGTATGGCCATAGGTTACGTATAGTATGACAGGCAGTATGGCCATAGGTTACGTATAGTATGACAGGCAGTATGGCCATAGGTTACGTATAGTAGGACAGGCAGTATGGCTATAGGTTACGTATAGTAGGACAGGCAGTATGGCCATAGGTTACGTATAGTAGGACAGGCAGTATGGCTATAGGTTACGTATAGTAGGACAGGCAGTATGGCTATAGGTTACGTATAGTAGGACAGGCAGTATGGAAATAGGTTACTTAAAATTGTATTTAACTAGGCAAGCCAGTTAAGAACAAATTCTTATTTACAATGACAGCCTAGCAAAAGGCCTCCTGCGGGGACGGGCCTGGGATTAAAAATAAAATATAAATATAGGACAACACACGTCACAACAAGAGACAACACCACATAAAGAGAGACCTAAGACAACAACATAGCAAGGCAGCAGCACATGACAAAACAGCATTGTAGCAACATAACAACATGGTTGCAACACAACATGGTAGCAGAACAAAACATGGTAGAAACATTATTGGGCAAAGTCAACAGCACAAAGGTCAAGAAGGTAAAGACAACAATACATCATACAAAGCAGCTACAACTGTCAGTAAGAGTGTCCATGATTGAGTCTTTGAATGAAGAGATTGAGATTAAACGACCCAGTTTGAGTGTTTGTTGCAGCTCGTTCCAGTCGCTAGCTGCAGCGAACTGAAAAGACGAGCGACCCAGGGATGTGTGTGCTTTGGGGACCTTTAACAGAATGTGACTGGCAGAACGGATGGTGTATGTGGAGGATGAGGGCTGCAGTAGATATCTCAGATAGGGGGGAGTGAGGGGGGAGTGAGGCCTAAGAGTGTTTTATAAATACGCATCAACCAGTGGGTCTTGCGACGGGTATACAGAGATGACCTGTTTAGAGTGCAGAGTGAGTATAGAGTGCAGTGATGTGTCCTATAAGGAGCATTGGTGGCAAATCTGATGGCCGAATGGTAAAGAACATCTAGCTGCTCGAGAGCACCCTTACCTGCCGATCTTTAAATTATGTCTCCGTAATCTAGCATGGTGTCACGATCGTCATAAGAACATTTGGACCAAGGCGCAGCGTGATATGGGTTCCACATCTTTTTATTCGTGAAACGCACAAAAACAATAAAGCGCAAACGACAAGTGACTCTATGGCGTGCTCACAGGCAACTACCCATAAACATGATTCCACAAAACACAGTGGGGAAATGGCTGTCTAAATATGATCCCCAATCAGAGACAACGATAAACAGCTGCCTCTGATTGGGAACCATACCAGACCAACATAGAAACAAAACAACCTAGATTACCCACCCTAGTCACCCCCCCGACTTAACCAAATTAGAGAATAAAAAGGCTCTCTATGGTCAGGGCGTGACAGTGATACTCCCAAGTACTTGTATGAAGTGACTACCTCAAGCTCTAAACCCTCAGAGGTAGTAATCACACCTGTGGGGAGAGGGGCATTCTTCTTCCCCAACCACATGACCTTTATTTTGGAGGTGTTCAGAACAAGGTTAAGGGTAGAGAAAGCTTGTTGGACACTAAGAAAGCTTTGTTGTAGAGAATTTAACACAAAATCTGGGGAGGGGCCAGCTGAGTACAAGACTGTATCATCTGCATATAAATGGATGAGAGAGCTTCCTACTGCCTGAGCTATGTTGCTGTAAATTGAGAAGAGTGTGGGGCCTAGGATCGAGCCTTGGGATTATACTTATACTATAACAGGCAGTGTGGCTATAGGTTACTTTTAGTATGACAGGCAGTATGGCTATAGGTTACTTATTGTATGACAGGCAGTGTGGCTATAGGTTACTTTTTGTATGACAGGCAGTACATAGAACAACACCAGTGGCTGTTCACATTGAGATGTGAGCTTAGAAGTACTGTATTCGACACAGACAGCTGTGTTTAAACCATAGGCACACAGCGACCAGCTGTACATTTGCACACACACACAAACATGGTTTCCTCTTGGACTTTATCCACCCTCCCACACAGGAAAGTGTGCTGGGAGATTGAGTGGGTCAGCTATTGTATCTCTCTGTCTGTTTCTGTACTGGTCTCTGGATTGCAGAACTTCTTTTTTTTTTACAAAGTGAGACAGAAGATGAAATCAGAACATAACGTGTCAGAACACAGAAAATGAGTCAGAACATCAAGTGTGGCAAATGACTGATGGTTAAAGTGGCTAATTAGCTAAAATGCTAAAGTTGTCCTTGATGAAATTCGAACAATCAACCTTTTATTTGTGTTATTTGTGTTATAATCCACTCCGAACAACCACCCTCCTTTCGATTTTGCCTCAAGTAACCTTCTGTCTTTATATAACCATACCAAACATAACATATTATGCTAATTTGAGTTTCCCGGATTTACTTTTACCATGTTACATCTAGTCTATGAGACCAGGCTGGAATTCATGGTTACTAGTTGGCACAGCCCAGTCCTAGCTCAGACTGCAATGTTGACTGGTTTTATGCATGAACATGCTCTGTAAAACAAACAATATTGTAGCAAGTTTGCTTGAGGATTGTGGGTAATTGAGAATTCCTGTACATTATTTCACTAAGCTCTGCATGTAACGCCTGCTCAATGTCCGTGTCCAGCTCCCACACTACCGGCGCCACCAGTCAGGAGGCGGGGAGTATGGGAGTGGGATGCATGGGCCGCTCCTCTGTGTCACACAGCCGGGACAATGCGTCTGCCTTAACGTTCTAGGAGCCTGGTCTGTAAGAAAGGGTAAACACAAAACAGTTGAAAAACATGGCCCACCTTGCCTGGAGAGGGTTCAGTCTCCTTGCTGCCCGGAGGTCAGTCCAGATGAGAAAAGGGTGTCTACCCCCCTTAAGCCAATGTCTCCACACCTTCAAAGCCTTGATGACAGCCAACAGGTCCGGGTCCCCCACATTATAGTTTTGCTCCACCGGGCTGAGCTTCTTCGAGAAGAAGGCACAGGGGCAGAGCGTTGGTGGCGTACCCGAGCGCTGAGAGAGCACAGCTCCTATCCCAGCCTCGGACGTGTCCACCTCCACTATGAACGCCAAAGAGGGATCCGGATGGGCCAGCATGGGAGCCGAGGTAAACAGAGCCCTCAGGTGACTATAAAGGCCCTGTCCGCCTCAGCTGACCACTGCAAGAGTACCGAGCTCCCCTTCAGCAGTGAGGTAATGTGAGCCCCTACCTGACCGGAGTATCATTAGCTCTGCCATACCAACACTCCCAAAGCTCTGCGTGATTGAGTAATGACTGATTGTGTCATGTTTCTTTGCTCATAACTCAATCTGTCTGCCTCTGGAAGTTGTGCGACACCAACAATATGAACAACATGGGTTAACACTTCATTTTAAAGGGTCCTTGTTACAGTGTAGTTACAGGTGTAATTAAGTATCTTGTTTTAAATGACACCCAACCCATGTGACAACCAGCTCCTTCTCCCATACAGCACAGTTCATACTGTTGCCTGCACAGATGTGAATTGATGAAGTTATAGCAGTGACAGGCCTGTAAACTGGGAAGGCCAGATTGAAATAAACAATCAACACAGTAACGCTAGAGAGGAGAGCAGGTTCCAGATAGGTTATGAAACTCTTATCTGTGGTGTTCACACAGGATGCTACTGCTAGTGTACAAGTAGGAAGGGCCCAAACGTTGTGCAACTACTACTGAATCTGATGCCATAAATAAGTGCCGTATACAATAGTCAATGTTCCCACTTCTTGTTTGTAAATTCCTCCTGTTGTCCTGTAGTGTAAATTCGTCAATGTGATGACTGAAGGCTGTGAGAAAGTTGTCTAGGGCATATGTGGTTCAAGGGGTGATACGGTGGAGAGGACAGGACACACAACACAATCAACCCCAGCATTCGCTTTATTAAAGAATTTTAGGACCATCAAGCAGTCATTTATCAAACAGTGTTACTTAAATAGGCAGACTGTCAGCATACCAGTAGCTGTGATCTGACGTGTTGAGTGATTTACACAGGGATGTAGCGACATCTTGTGGACACAGACGTTTTTGCAACGCTTTTATAAAAAAAAGTATTGTACATTTTTCACCTTTACGTTCGTAAGTACTTTTACTGTAATCTCTTACCAGCAGATTAGACTACTTTTTTAAAAACCAGACGATTACTTATTGGATTACGTTTCAATTCAGAAGGATGTTTGCACCTTTCCGTATCTTCAATTACATTTAAATCAGCATTGAAAAGAGATTACATTTTCTGCCTGAGTCTGACCAGAAATCAGAGACCACTATGACGACACATCAAATGCGTTTGTTTGAACGATCGCGAGAAAATAGTAGGAACAGGCTTTTATAGGCTACAGTCCAAACTATGCCTTCCAATGGTGTGACTGTTGTCATTATCCAAAGATTATACCATTTGAATAAACGCTTGGAGGACGACAGCAGTGGTGTAGTTTAAGGGCGTACAGATATCACTTATTATTGATGTGAATCACACTGCTGCTCTCTTATTTAGCTATTAGCTTTTTGCACATTATGGATAGTGGTTGTTGTGGATGGCTTCTCACAAATGTATACAGTACCAGTCAAAAGTTTAGACACACCTACTCATTGCAAGGTTTTTCTTGATTTTTACCATTTTCTACATTGTAGAATAGTAGTGAAGACATCACAACTATGAAATAACACATTAAATCATGAAGTAACCAAAAAAAGTATTAAACAACTCAATGTATTTTAGATTTGAGATTCTTCAAAGTAGCCACCCTTTGCCTTGATGACAGCTTTGCACACTCTTGGTATTTTCTCAACTAGCTTCACCTGGAATGCTTTTCTAACAGTCTTAAAGGAGTTCCCACATAACACTTGTTGGCTGCTTATCCTTCACTCTGCGGTCCAACTCATCCCAAACCATCTCAATTGGGTTGAGGTCGGGCGATTGTGGAGGCCAGGTCATCTGATGCAGCACTCCATCACTCTCCTTGGTCAAAGCCTGAAGGTGTGTTGTATCGCTGCAGAATGCTGTGGTAGCCATGCTGGTTAAGTGTGCCTTGAATTCTAAATAAATCACAGACAGTGTCACCAGCAAAGCACCCCCACACAATTACACCTCCTCCATGCTTCACGGTGGGAACCAAACATGCAGAGATAATCCGTTCACCTACTCTGCGTCTCACAAAGACACGGCATTTGGAACCAAAAATCTCCAATTTGAACTCAGACCAATGGACAGATTTCCACCGGTCTAATGTCCATTGCTTGTGTTTTTTGGCCCAAAATCTCTTCTTCTTATTGGTATCCTTTAGTAGTGGTTTCTTTACAGCAATTCGATCATTAAGGCCTGATTCACACAATCTCCTCTGAACAGTTGATGTTGAGATGTCTGTTACTTGTACTCTGTGAAGCATTTATTTGGGCTGAAATCTGAGAAAATATTGAAAATAATACAAATAAAGAAAAACCCTGCAATGAGTAGGTGTGTCCAAAGTTTTGACTGGTGCTGTATGTGTATTTTAACCCGATAATGGTTGAATTAAATGAAGTTTAAACTGCAGATCAGTGGACAGCCAGTGAAAAATGGCTCTTGCAATGGCTGCACAGTGCGGATCAAGGGCCTGATTAATGCGAGGGCTTACAGGGTCTGAACCCCTGGGGCCAAAGCCCGTAGGGGGCCCTTGATGCAGACTGTAGGAAGCCTGCTTCTGCTCTTCGTAGTTACTGCACTTTTATTGCACTTCGCCCTTGTAGGGCAGAATAGCCTAACATTTTTAGGTAATCACCTTTGACCTGATATTGAGTTTCTTGGCTCTAGGTATGTTTAACATAGACATGTCATATTACAATGAACTGTATGTCCAAGCAAAATAAGCTCTAGTCTACTGCAGAATCAAGGGTTTCCACCACTATTTACATACGTCTGTTAGAAATGATTCATTCCAATTTAGCTTAGGCTTCACAGGCCACAGCCTAAAGTGGATCAGGCAGATATCTGCTCAGTTGCTGAAACAATTCATGCACCTAACCCCAGTGACATTTGGATCCGATTGGTTGTGACCTGGTATTGCTGTTTCTGATGGACAAATTGGCACATTCGACAGGCATGGTTAACAGGAAAGACACATCAATTAACTTTGAAGAACTTCCTCTACCTGAACAACTTAGAGTATTCATCCTCACTCATGCCCTGTAGATACTGAGCCAACTTCTTCGGTTTGGAGAAATCATCCACATGGACAAAGGCATCACCTGGGATGAACTTCTCATAAACCTGCTTGGGCGGTCCTAGGGCAACTGGCACAGAGCCCAACTTCATGGCATTGAACAGTTTCTCAGTCATATAGTCAGGGTGTTCTCTCGTATTGTCAAATGACAAGTGGAATTTACAGCTGGCCACTGTGCTTGTATATTCCTCATGACTAATTTGCTTGTTCCACAATAAAGGCAGTTTGGTAACCAGCTGAGCTGTGGGGCTGAGAAATGTAATCACTCTCAGGACCAGCCATGAAATCAAAATTATAGTTTTAACTATGTTTTGAAGCTAAAATAATTGCATTGTTTACAAGCAATGGAGTAAAGGGGGTTAAAGGCACAAGGCCAGCATTCATCATGATAGACGTAGGTAATCCTACTTTACCTAATGTGTCCATAATCAGTCATTTCACTGATCCTATACGGTACAGGAGTCAAACTCATTCCACAGCGGGCCAAGTGTCTGCAGGTTTTCGCTCCTCCCTTGTACTTGATTGATGAATTAAGGTCACTAATTAGTAAGGAACTCCTACACCTGGTTGTCCAGGGCTTAACTGAAAGTAAAAAACTAACTTCTAGACAGAAGGCACTTCATGGAAGGAGTGTGACACCCCTGCTAAACGGCATTAAAACACCCTACATCTCATCATATTAATACACACAATATGGCAGTTAGAGCCATTAAAGTTCAGCAAAGCATGGACTTGTCCATACAAAGCCTCCCTGTTATGTTAGTGTTGCAACCCTACAGCAAACAGAACTTGTCCAATAAGAAATGCTTATTTTCCGTTTTGCCCTAATGAATACAACCGAGGCAAATACCAAGGTCCTGTTCACCAGGTCATGTCCACATCCTTGGGTAATTAAGGGCGAGGGAAACATACCTGGTGCTGAATGGGGGGGTAGAAACACAACAAGGTGGGACATCCCCTGCTCAACAATAGCCACGTCTCGCTGAGATAAAGAGGAGAACAGGGAGAATGCAGTTATAGGAATAACATGAAGATAACTGCTCACTAATACACTGAGCTTTTCTATAGTTGTTAGGAGACAAAATAATGACAGTTGATTTCATTTCATGTGAGGTGTTTTTTTAAATAAAGGAAGAGGATAGCCATGGCCTAATGATTTACTTCAGGTTCTTGGATTGGAGATTATGTTACGCGGAGCGAGCAGGTGAACCCAAGAGCAGACTCAGACGAGGAGACTGGGATAAGGTAACCAAGGTATTTACTGAAAAACAGGGGGACAATGGGGTGCAGGCTAGGGAGAGCTCGGGCGGGTTGCAGGGAGCCAGGTGCTGAGGCTGGAGTGAGGGGAGTTCTCAGAATGGTATGTGCTAGCTGGGATGGTTTAAAAAAATCTCCTGGAAAAACACCTGGACTTGTGGAGGATGAAAACCTGTCAAACCGCAACAACTTGTTCATATGAATTATATTTGAAAGAAGGACTAGTTGGGTTTCCTATGCACAGACACAGAGAAAACAACATGATTAGACAATAAAACTCACAGTTCTGAGCTTGTTATATGCAGGTTTGCATCGTGTAGTCCTGCCCTATGCAACTGTAGGCCTAATAAAATTCAAGTTAATAATTTTGTATTGAAAAAGTCTAGGTAACCTAGTCATCCCAATTTTGAATATAAACCAAATTTGGTCCCACCCACTGGGCACAGATGTCAGTTCAAAGTCTAGTTTCATTTACATTGGGTTGAGATTTCAACTAACATGAATTCAACTTGAAATCAACAGAAATGTCACCACGTCATTGGATTTAGATTAAAAGTTGGGTGAAAAAAGGCCCAGGACATGCTAACTTCTCACCATTACAATTACATGGGAGGTTAGCATTTCTGGGGGGTTTGACATTATAAACAAACAGCAAATGCATCCAACAAGTTTGTGGAGTAACAACCTTGACGTAATCATTGTGTGCTAATAATATGGCACCAAATGTTTTGACATATTGTTTGGAACAATAATAATCTTCAAACATGTAACATTTCCAGAGTTGGGTCTCTGGTACTTTTGAAGAGATTATTACAGGTGATTAACCAATCACAGCTCTCCTTTAGGGTTGCACATTCAACAAATCACAAGCAGAGGGAGTTCCCTTTTAATACATTTTCCCATTCACTGTGTTGGTGGTGCTTACAAAATGTATCATAGCTTAACAGAGCCCACTCTGGAAATGTTGCAGTTGAAGTCAGAAGATTACATACACTTACGTTGGAGTCTTTAAAACTTGTTTTCCAACCACTCCACAAATTTCTTGTAAACAAACTATAGTTTTGGCAAGTTGGTTAGGGCATCTACTTTGTGCATTTTTCCAACAACTGTTTCCAGACAGATTATAAGATTCACTTATAATTCACTGTATCACAATTCCAGTGGGTCAGGAGTTTACATACACTAAGTTGACTGTGCCTTTTAAACAGCTTGGAAAATTCCAGAAAATTATGTCTTGGCTTTAGAAGCTTCTGATAGGCTAATTTACATAATTTAATTGGAGGTGTACCTGTGGATGTATTTCAAGGCCTACCTTCAAACTCAGTGCCTCTTTGCTTGACATCATGGGAAAATCAAAAGAAATCAGCCAAGTCTGGTTCATCCTTGGGAGTAATTTCCAAACACCTGAAGGTACCACATTCATCTGTACAAACAATAGTACGCAAGTATAAACACCATGGGACCACGCAGCCGTCATACCGCTAAGGAAGGAGACGTTCTGTCTCCTAAAGAGGAACGTACTTTGGTGCGAAAAGTACAAATCAATCCTAGAACAACAGCAAAGAACCTTGTGAAGATGCTGGAGGAAACGGGTACAAAAGTTTCTATACCCACACTAAAACGAGTCCTATATCGACATAACCTGAAAGGCCGCTCAGCAAGGAAGAAGCCACTGCTTCACTAAATAGATGGCAATATGAGGTAGGAAAATTATGTGAATATATTGAAGCAACATCTCAAGACAGCAGTCAGGAAGTTAAAGCTTGTGACCCCAAGCATACTTCCAAAGTTGTGGCAAAATGGCTTATGGATAACAAAGTCAAGGTATTGGAGTTGCTATCACAAAGCCCTGACCTCAATCCTATAGAACATTTGTGGGCAGAACTAAAAAAGCCTGTGCGAGCAAGGAGGCCTACAAACCTGACTCAGTTACACCAGCTCTGTCGGAGGAATGGGCCAAAATTCGAACGGCTACCTGAAATGTTTGACCCAAATTAAACAATTTAAAGGCAATGCTACAAAATACTAATTGAGTGTATGTAAACTTCTGATCCACTAGGAATGTGATGAAAGAAATAACCTGAAATAAATCATTCTCTACTATTATTCTGAAATAAAGTGGTGATCCTAACTGACCTGAGACAGGGAATTTTTACTTGGATTAAATGTCAGGAATTGTGAAAAAAATGGTTTAATTGTCACGACTTTCGCAGAAGTTGGTTCCTCTTCTTGTTCGGGCGATGTTCAGCTGTCGACTTCACCAACATTTTAGCCATCACTGATTCATTTTCCATTGGTTTTGTCTTGTCTTCCTTCACACCTGGTTCCAATCTCATCAATTACATGTTGTGTATTTAACCCTCTGTTTCCCCTCATCCTTGTCGGAGAGTGTTTTGATTGTATGTGATGTGCTATTTAGTGTTGGTGTGTGACGGGTTTTTACCCACTTTGTTATTGTGTACATTTTGGTTGTTTTGGAGTTTTGTCAGCATTTATTAAACAACTCCGTTGATACCAAGTTCGTTCTCCTGCACCTGACTTCCCTGCCACGCACCCCTTACATTAATTGTATTTGGCTAAGGTCTATGTAAACTTCCGACTTCAACTTGTATGTACTTGTAGAATGCATTATCCAAACAATCTTAAAATTAACAAAATCAAAAAGGGTACTATTGAGATATAAATATTTTTAATGTTGAATAAATTCATGGAAAAATTTTGAATCTTAACACTCTGTTTTCTGTATCATGTACAGTTTACAGATCATAGGGTCTTACAGGACACATGTATAAGCTCTAAAAATGGCCTAAAATGGCCACTTTCATGATTTATTGTAAATGTAAAATGCATGCCAAACATCCTTCCTGCCAATATACACTATCTATACAAAAGTATATGGATACACCTTCAAATTAGTGGATTTGTCTATTTCAGCCAATCCCTTTGCTGATAGGTGTATTTAATCGAGCACACAGCCATGCAATCTCCATAGACAAACATTAGCAGTAGAATGGCCTTATTGAAGAGCTCATTGACCTTCAACGTGGCATCGTCATAGGATGCCACCTTTCCAACAAGTCAATATGTCAAATTTTGGCCCTGTTGGAGCTGCCCCGGTCAAATGTAAGTGCTGTTATTGTGAAGTGGAAATGTCTAGGAGCCACAACGGTTCAGCCCCAAAGTGGTAGGCCACACAATCTCACAGAACAGAACCGCTGAGCGCTGAAGCGCGTAACGCGTAAAAATCTTCTGTCCTCGGTTGTAATACTCACTACCAAGTTCCAAACTGGCTCTGGAAGCAAAATCAACACAAAAACTGTTCGTCTGGAGCTTCATGAAATTGGTTTCCATGGCCGAGCATCCGCACACAAGCCTAAGATCACCATATGCAATGCCAAGCGTCGGCTGGAGTGGTATAAAGCTTGCAGCCATCGGACTCTAGAGCAGTGGAAACACATTCTCTGGAGTGATGAATCACGTTTTGGCAGATGCAAGGAGCACGATACCTGCCCCAATGCATAGTGCCAACTGTAAAGTTTGGCGGAGGAAGAATAATGGTCTGTTTTTCATGGTTCAGGCTAGGCCCCTTAGTTCCAGTGAAGGCAAATTTGAATGCTACAGCATACAATGATATTCTAGATGATTCTGTGCTTCCTACTTTGTGGCAACAGTTTGGGGAAGGCCCTTTCCTGTTTCAGCATGACAATGCCCCCGTGCACAAAGCGAGGTCCATTCAGAAATGGTTTGTCGAGATCAGTGTGGAAGAACTTGACTTGCCTGCACAGAGCCCTGACTTCAGCCCCATCGAACACCTTTGGGATGAATTGGAACGCCGACTGCGAGCCAGGCCTAATCGCCCAACATCCGCGCCCGACCTCACTAATGCTCTTGTGACTGAATGGAAGCAAGTCCTCGCAACAATATTTCAAAATCTAGTGGAAAGCCTTCCCAGAAGAGTGGAGGCTGTTATAGCAGCAAAGGGGGGACCAACTCCATAATAATGCCCATGATTTTGGAATGAGATGTTTGACGAGCCACATACTTTTGGTCATGTAGTGTAATTTTTATGTGAGAATTGCCTGTCTGTTTACATTATAGTGCTTATATTTAGCTCTATTTAGGGTTGCAAAATTCAGGAAACTTTCAATAAATTCCCTGTTTTTTCAGAAATCCTCACTTATTCCCTGCTGATTTGTAACCTTAGCTCTATCTATCATGAACATAGAGGGCTTTCATAGTTTACAGAAGGCTTGTGAGATAAACAAGAACTGAAGGATGTTTGGCTCATCACAGGTGGTGAAAGTTTGTACTAAAGCTGTTTAATGGCAAGCAGTTTTTAGCGATAATATGTGTACACTACCTTTCAAACATTTGGAGTAATTTAAAAATGTCCTTGTTTTAGAAAGAAAATCATTTTTGTTGTCCATTAAAATCACATCAAATTGATCAGAAATACAGTGTAGACATTGCTAATGTTGTAAATGACTATTGTAGCTGGAAACGGCAGATTTCTTTATGGAATATCTACGTAGGCGTACAGAGGTCCTTTATCATCAACCATCACTCCTGTGTTCCAATGACACATTGTGTTAGCTAATCCAAGTTTATCATTTTAAAAGGCAAATTTATCATTAGAAAGCCCTTTTGCAATTACGTTAGCACAGCTGAAAACTGTTGTTCTGATTAAAGAAGCATTACAACTGGCCTTCTTTAGGCTAGTTGAGTATCTGGAGCATCAGCATTTGTGGGATCAATTACAGGCTCAAAATGGCTAGAAACAAAGACCTTTCTTCTGAAATTCTTCAGTCTATTCTTGTTCTGAGAAATGAAGGCTATTCTATGCGAGAAATTGCCAAGAAACTAAAGATCTCGTACAACGTTGTGTACTTCTCCCTTCACAGAATAGTGCAAACTGGATCTAACCAGAATAGAAAGAGGAGTGGGAGGCCCCAGTGCACAACTGAGCAAGATGACAAGTACATGTGAGTGTCTAGTTTAAGAAACAGATGCCTCACAAGTCTGAAAAAGAGCTGATGTGAAATAATCTGTGATTGGTCAAAATACTAAAAAAAAGCTAATTAATATCTGGTTTCAAAAGGACTCCTACCAAAGAGCAAATCTTTACTGTCTGATGACAAGTTTAATCTTTACCTTACAATTAATATTTTGAGTATTTACTTCCTCCTTCTCTGATATTTACACTGCATTACACGTATGCATTGTCTTTTAAAATATTATTTACATTTCATAACACTACTTACACATGATATACTAGGGCTCTCCAACCCTGTTCCCCGAGAGCTATCATCCTGTAGGTTTTCGCTCCAACCCTAATCTAGCGCACCTGATTCTAATAATTAGCTGGTTGATAAACTGCACCAGGTTATTTACAACTCTGGGGCAGGAGTGAGAACCTACAGGAGGGTCGCTCGCCAACCCACATTGACAAAACTAAGCACATTATGAAGGTGTGTATTTCTTTGACAAATTGCACACGGCAGGGAAGTAGGCAGTGTGTCTAAGGTGTGACATGAAGGGCAAAGGCTAGAGAGGCTGTCCCTCTGCCTGCAGTAGCACACCAGTTCTAGGCTTATCCTCACTCAAGGTTGTGGAGACACATGAGTGCAATGTGACTCAGCTAGGTGTCAGGTGTGGTTTTAAGTCAAAGCTAGCAACATCATTCTGTTTAAGTTCAAAGTTAAATCTCAGAGCTAGCAGGTAAGCATCCCTCACCCAGTATATTATTTCCTTGAAGAGCAATGTGGAATGTGGTGTAGATATGAATTATTGGATGTAGCTGTTCTCTATGTTTGAATGGAGTCTCTGTCTGTCTGATTTAGTGTTGAGTTTAGTATGTGTTTGTCTTTTATCAAGTCTATATAATTGGTTGTGTTAGAAAAAGGATTTTGTGTTTCTTTTAACAGACAAGTCGAAACAGAAAGAACATCGGAACAAAGGTTTGGTCAGATACCGTGTGTGTATAGATCCTACATAGCTATATTCATGTATTTAAATATTAGCTGGCTTTATGGCAACTTGTTGTTATCAAAACAGTCACACAGGTTTGTTATTACCAAGTCATTTATTGCCTACTCTGGTATTTCCCGTTGTATAACGTGCTGTCTTTATTTGACTGCGTAGTATGTTTACGTAGAACCTGTCCTCTCATTAGTAACCCTTTAGGTTACATATCCTGCAACCTGTAGTTAATTACCCCGGGCAAGGGTGAAATCACAGCCCCCAAACCCTTGGGTCCCATGACTCCTTAGTTCAATAGTCTTACTGTATCCTCAATAGTTATTGATATATTCTGGGTCAGAGGGTGGACTCTATACACACAATAGCCCGGATAAGTATCCAGAGTATTTGTTTAGTTTGACCACATGGCTAATTTGTTTCTCTGGATGGAAAGCATGTCCTGTGAACTCAGGATCTTCGTGACAACCACTGCCTCAGTCACTTCAGAAGTCACTAACCTAACAGAAACCTAAGCTTGTCTTATTGACTTTGATTACTGTTATGACAACCACATAATATGCATGACTAGTGAACCAATGAAATGGTCCGCTGATAGAGAACTAGCCTTGTCAGCAGATGTCTGCCCTCACCCTAAAACCTGTCTGTGGTCTGAGTTTATGATTGACCAGTATTCCTCGTGCTAAAATAATCAGTGTCAACTTTACGAATACATGCAATAATAGTGATTAGATGTGTTTGCCTGTTCTTAATAAACTTTTAAACGAACAGCCTTTCCTTTTGACAGGCCAAATGACGTATCTTGGACCAAATTGTAGAATTGGGCACCAGAGCCTGATGGGCATTCTCCTGCTGGGCTGCTTGCTGACCTGTCTACTGTACCGACCTGCTATCACCTGGCTCCCTGTCCTGGCCAAGCACTTCCAGGCGGAGCACAAACAGGACGTTACCGTGCTGGTCTGGCACTGGCCCTTTGACCATCCCTTTAAACTGAACTCCTGCAGGTCCTTGTACAACATCGAAGGCTGTCACCTGACAGCGGACCGAGAGCTGTACAGTCAAGCGGATGCCGTTCTCATCCACCACAGAGAAATCGAAGAGGATTTATCCAACCTGCCACAAGAACCACGGCCCTCCTTCCAGAAATGGGTGTGGATGAATTTCGAATCACCGGCACACACAAATAGAATACCTGGCTTGGAAGATCTGTTTAATGTGACTTTGAACTACAGGCAGGATGCAGACATCAACATGCCTTATGGATCTCTCGTCCCTCGGACTAAAGAGAGGGAGGAGTTTGTCCCACATAAAAACCGACTGGTCTGTTGGATCGTTAGCAACTGGAACCCAGGACACAAGAGAACTTGGTACTACATGGAGCTGCGCAAATTCATCAGGATTCACACCTACGGGGACCCTTTCAACAAAAAGGTATCTCTTAGTGAATACAGAATGATCGTGGCCAGCTGTAAATTCTACTTGTCTTTTGAGAACTCCGTCCATAAGGACTACATCACAGAAAAACTATATAACGCTCTCAAGTTGGGCGCAGTTCCTGTGGTCATGGGCCCGACAAGAGGGAACTATGAGAAGTTCATCCCTGGAGATTCCTTCATCCATGTGGATGACTTCCGCTCGCCCATAGCCCTGGCCAAACACCTCCTCTTCTTGGACGAGAATGAGGAGATGTACCGTAAATACTTCAAGTGGCAGAGGATCCACACGGTCCGTATCAACAGCTTCCCCATTCAGAATGCCTGCAACAGCTGTGAGTACATCAGAGGCCACCCTGAGAATCGGATGGTTACTGAGCTCTATAAATGGTTCTGGGAGGAGTGATGCAGAGACATTTGGAGCAAATCTACTACAAATAAATAATATCCACTTCTCCATAGTCCGGGTGGGGGGAACTGAGCAATATGTACATTTTACACAACGGCAGAAGTGCCAAAAATTATATTTCATTAAAGTACATTCACCGAACTTTCCCCACTTGAACAATTAATGGAGCGTTACAAGTCAAAATGGTATATATTTTTTACTTTTCTTCTGTCTTTTGCTACTGCGCTATCACATGTTAACTGATGAAAACAGTGTGGTGGTGACAATCACCGTTATCTACTTGTTTACTATTGGGTCGTTCCACTAAGCGTGCCTTTCGCATCCCTTTTTATATTGGTGCACAATGTTCTGCACTAATATTACATTTTAAAAGCCTGTTATATTAAACAAAGTGCCTTTTTTAATAGAGACCGAATGGAGAATTCAATCAATCAGATGTGTATAAAGGCTTGTTGAAGTGCCAAAACGCAGCCTTTTGACATGTCCCTCCATCAACCCTGTGTCACTTCTAGGAAGATTTGAACCCACTTAATCCCCAAGTTTCTCCAAGTTTCAACATCATTGTAAAGCCGTAGTTATTTTACTTTAACAAAGTCATCTCTGAAGATGTATTTGTTTCATGTGATTAGTGATACAATGAGGGACATACGTAAATGAAAGGTCAACCCTGTTATGTGAACTGGCCTGTCGTTTTTAATATGGTGAAACTATTCATTTTTGTTAAATAGAACATCTAATAGTCAAATAGAGTAAAAGCAGGTTAGCTGGTTCTAGTCTTTTTGGCTGTTTCGTGGTGAAGAAACTGAGCGGGTCGGGCAGAACACGTCAACCCTGTTACTCATAGAGACGTGCTTCCATTCAATTGCCATTCCCTTTCGCAACAACCTTCCATTCCCCTGTCACAAGTGGATGTATGGCTTATTTAAGAAAAAACATCTTCAGCCCTGTTACTATTTTGACATTTAATAGGCCCTTAATAAAATATTTTTTTTTTAGATTTGGGAAAACATTTTTTTTATAGTTGAACATTTGCTCTTTTAGACAGACTGTTAAAATGAGGTGAAATCCCCCCAAAAATTTGACCAAATTACACAAATTACACAATTTGACCAAATTGGTGGAAAGACCCTATTAACATTACTGTGAGAGATTTGGTTTTGAACTGTAATGCCTGTTGAGAAAGTCTGGTTACTGTTGAAATTACTATAGCTCTCCTCCCTCTGGTCACTGGAATAGACTCTGTGAGAGACTCCACTGTGATCAGTCTTGCTTTTTCTAAACCACGTGATTGGGAACGTGATAAAGGGTCATGTACGGTAGGTCTCGCTCATATACAGGTAGAACTCCCTGTACTGTCAACGGTTGTTAGGCAATTGCCTTTTACTGTACTATGGTTGCTAGGTTGTCACAATGAATGTGTCATGTATTTTCACACGTTAAGGGACCTTGTTCGCTCCACTGTTAGGCAACAGGGATTGATCACAGACTCAGATTCAGTGTATGGATTAGGAAAAGAAAGATTGATGTAGTACAGTGGTCTCCAGCACAATGACTTTACTAAACCCAGTTTACACACCTGTTCCAATACAATACAATGGGTTAGTATGAGACACTACTCTTTACTGCCACCCAAGGGAGTTTTAAAGATGTAAATTAATATATGTTGCAGTACACCTGGTGACCACTAGACAGCACTGCAACCCCACTGTACACATGCACGTTACGTTGTTGAAAAACCATTTGCATCAGTGTGAATATGAATATTTATATATGTGAGAAAATGAATACCATTTGTCAAAAGAATGAATATCTGAGCTCAAATGAGAGGTTGGAGAAATGGTGGAGATTAGCTTCTTGCTTAATGGTTTAATTGAAACCTGTCGCTAATTAGCTATGGCTATAATCACCCAAACTTATGAACAACTCCATGATTTTTTTCTTCGGCTCTTTCAAATGTAGAGAATAGAATGTGGCCCTGGGAATGAGTGTAAAATGACTGCATCATGAAGAACTCTTAAGTCTGACCACAACTTTCACCCATTCTTACATCCCTTTGAAGGATCCCTTCTAATGCTTTATTAACTGTACAGTACTACAGAAAACCCCTACATTCTTCCGCAAGTTTCATTATGTTTTGGTCATGGAAACTATTAGAATATCACTTTCTACCTCCTATTTCTATATTTCCGGTCTATTTCTATCTCCGACCTCCACTAATGTCAGTTAATTTCCCATATTGATGTCGTCATTACCTCCCTATGTGGTAACACATATGAGATAGATGACAATGTTTACTCTGAGACTTAGTCATGCGTCTAGGGACTGGCTCTGTGGTTTTCAAAAAGAGGTAGAATACATCTACAGACGACTCTTGGTTTGGCAGATGCCAGGAGAACGCTGAATGCATAGTGCCAACCGTAAAGTTTGGTGGCGGAATAATGTCTGGGGCTGTTTTTCATTGTTCGGGCTAGGCCCATTAGTTTCAGTGAAGGGAAATCTTACCGCTACAGCATACAATGACATTCTAGATGATTCTGTGCTTCCGGCTATGTGACAACAGTTTGGGGAAGGCCCTTTCCTGTTTCAGCATGACAATGCCCGCATGCACAAAGCAAGGTCCATGCAGAAATGGATTGTCAAGATTGGTGTGGAAGAACTTGACTGGCCTGCACAGAGCCCTGACCTCAACCCCATCGGATGCCTTTGGGATGAATTGGAACGTCGACTGCGAGCCAGGCCTAATCGCCCAACATCAGCGCTCAACCTCACTAATGCTCTTGTGGCTGAATGGAAGCAAGTCCCCGCAACAATGTTCCAACATCTAGTGGAAAGCCTTCCCAGAAGAGTGGAAGCTGTTATAGCAGATAAGGGGGTACCAACTCCATATTAATGCCCATGATTTTGGAATGAGATGTTCTACGAGCAGGTGTCCACATACGTTTGGTCACGTAGTGTACCTGTCCATTACTGATGGCTGTCTCCCACCAGTCCCTTCTCTGTTATCCTTTCTTCTTGCTGCTCTCTTCTCTCCCTCTTTCCCCCGCTTGGCTGTAAATTATTCAGCTCTTTCTTTCAAGGGGACCCCTCCCTCATCAGATCTGTGGGCCATCGAGTTAGCTGCCTCACCGCTCCTTCACCTCCAGCAACAGCCGTCCCCACGTCACCTCCTGACATTGAAGAAATCACATGTCCCTCACTCTCTTTTCTACCACTCTCTCTCTCGCTTGCTTGCTGTAAATTTAGCTCTCTCCTCCCTTTCAACTTTCTCCCTCTTGTGTGTTA
Organism: Oncorhynchus clarkii lewisi; assembly: GCF_045791955.1. Taxonomy (NCBI): domain Eukaryota; kingdom Metazoa; phylum Chordata; class Actinopteri; order Salmoniformes; family Salmonidae; genus Oncorhynchus; species Oncorhynchus clarkii. The sequence continues at coordinate 53,113,880 of NC_092159.1, read as the reverse complement.
CTTCCCCAACCTCCCTCTTTTCTCTACCACCCTCTCTGTTTTTCTGTAATGTCACGGCTCACTGCTGAGTGTCACGGAGTTGATGGAGAGGAAAAATAATGGAGGCGTGAGGCAATGGAAGGAGGGTTGACGCAAGGGTGTGTGTGTGTGTGTACGTTTTGTGAAAGACTTGAGGAAGAATTGAGGAAACGAGTGGGGGAGGGAGATTTGTCTGATGGTAAAATGTTCCAGCTCGGTGAAGAAACAGCAGACAGTCAGTCGATGCACCTCCCCTTACTATAACTACTACAGTTCCATGTAGACTGGTGCTACACACAGACTTCCCAAGTGATGGTCACTTACAGTCCCCCAAAATACCCCCCTCACCGAATCACATCTCTTTCTCATGTCCATCCTGGCAAACCTATGGTTTAATGCAACGTGTTGTTTAAAATGTTATCAGCAACCTCTGACAGTGAGCAACACTTTTATTGGATGATTACATGACATTACGTTGGATAATACAATTTGAACAGGTTGTTTCCATTCTCCCTTTTCATATTAATCTCATATTCTGTTGATCTATTTCATGCTTTAGTGTGTAGTTCAGAACTCTAACTCTGGTAGATTAGTAAATGCCTGTTTTGATTGTACAGAGAACTCTCTCTCTCTCATATATATATATATTCAATTCAAAGGGATTTACTGACATGAGAAACATGTTTACATTGCCAAAGCAAATGGAACAGACAGACAAAGTAAACATTGCACTCACAAGTTAAAAAAATATAGACATTTGAAATGTTATATTATTGGCTATGTACAGTGTTGTAACAATGTGCAGGTAGATAAATATGGGTTGTATTTACAATGTTTGCACTCCACTGGTTTCCCTTTTCTCATGGCAACGGGCCAAAGATCTTGTTGCGACTGCACACTGCGGTATTTAGACTAACAAACGTTGATGAACTTCCATATCTGAGTTCTTTTCAAATTCTATGTGGGTTTGTGTGATCTGTCTCTCTCTGAGGAGAAGGCTGGTGCGAAGAGATATATAGGAGGATGGGTTCATTGTAATGGAACAGTATCAAACATATGGAAACCATTTTCCATTTCAGCTATTACAATGAGCCTGTCCTCCTACAGCTCCACCCACCAGCCTCCTATGCTCTCTCTCTCCCCCCTCCCTCCCCAGACAGTCCTTGTTGTGTTTGGTTCATTGTGTTCCTGGCAGAAAGCAGTGAAGCAGACCCTAACAGTCCATTTTAGAAGCTGCCACTGTCTCTGATCTAAAACACAATCAGTGAGCCATTTTGCCTGGGTCCAACAGCAACATTAAAAAGTCAATACACGACTGCACTGTTTAATACAATGATGTTCACGTGTCATCTTTCTTTATCTGGGAGGTCAGTCAATAGCATTGATTCAATCACCACCAGAAGGACAAAGGCATAGACACAAAAAACAACTGTCCACAAAGCAAACCAAATGCATATAAACAGCACTAATACCTCAAATGGGGACAGTGTCAACCGGTTCTAGCTCTTTTGGAGCCCTAAGCTCATTTTGATTGGACGGGCCCCCACCAACCCCCGAACAAACCATGATACACATACAAACATGAACCTACAAACACACACAAATAAAAAAAGGTGCCTGAGTGAACACACAACCAGGTGAGTGAACACACAACCAGGTGAGTGAACACACAACCAGGTGAGTGAACACACAACCAGGTGAGTGAACACACAACCAGGTGAGTGAACACACAACCAGGTGAGTGAACACACAACCAGGTGAGTGAACACACAACCAGGTGAGTGAACACACAACCAGGTGGCGATCAGAGGAGTGTATGTACAGGTAACTGACGAAACAAAGGGCCACCAGAACTGCCAGAACAGCTTCAATGCACCTTGGCATAGATTCTACAAGTGTCTGGAACTCTACTGGAGGGAGGCGGCACCATTCTACCCTGAGAAATTCCAATCATTTGGTGTTTTGTTGATGGTGGTGGAAAACACTGTCTCAGGCACCGTTCCAGAATCTCCAATATGTGTTCAGTTGGTTTGCCAGGGTAGCTAAAATAATGGGCAACTGAACATTTTTATACATGACCTTAAGCATGATGGGATGTTTTAATTGCTTAAGTAACTAAGGAACCAGACCTGTGTGGAAGCACCTGCTTTCAATATAATTTGTGTCCTTCATTTACTCAAGTGTTTCCTTTATTTTGTCAGCTACCTGTATGTAGGCTTGGCCTTACGATTTTTGTGAATTTGTGTGTGAATCATGTTTGCAGAAGGGACAGATGTCCTCAACCACCAAAACCACATATTTGGTGTGAAATGTTGTTTTGGAGCTCCATGACAGCTAATCAAACAGATTAACAGCAGCAAACAGCCGACGGGATCAAAATAAAACACAAACAGACAGAGTGAGGGAGGAATTCAAGTCGGGAGGCTGCTTGAGCCAGTGACACCCCCAACCTGTAACAGCTATGAAAGCTACAGGGTAAGCCAGTTCTAGGCTTACTGAGTTTGGTTGTTTTGTTTGAGAAGTAAGTCTGGTAAACATTCATCACCGCCCATCACCTATTGAGCATTGTAAATAAATATGGACACTTTTGCATCAGAGCCTCTTACCTCCCGCTGAATCTCTGCCCTTAGACTGCATCTCTACGCTGCCTGTTCTACAGAAGTATAGAGACAGAGAGGAGAGAGAGAGTGTCCACCAGCAGAGCAGAGCAGAGAGGTGTAGATCGGAGTCGAGGTAGGAGTGCCCCAGCTCCTCTGATAGGTGATGATCTGTAAAGGAGGAAGTGGGAATTGGATGATCTGGTGTAGGTTATTAGTTGAGCTCTGTTAGACCATGTAATAGTCTCTGTGCGCAACAGGGGTTCTCTCTATTCCACCAGCCCCCTGTAGCCTGGAGGACACCGCAATATGGGAGATACTCACAGCTCCACAACAAACACAAACATGCAGGGTGGCTGCTTACAGGTGTGTGTGTGTGTGTGTGCGTGTGTGTGTGTGTGTGCATGTGTGTGTGTGTGGTGTGTGTGTGTGGCTGGCGCCACGGTGCGTTTGCATAAGTGCTGATTCAGGTCTCCCGATCCCCACAACTCTGCATTTCTTCACACCTTCCTCCTCTTCCTCTCTGCCCTCCAATCTCCATCTCCTCTCCTCCTCCACTTGCTTGCTTTCTCACCCTCACCTTCAATTCGTCACACATGCTTTTTCATTTCCCCCCTCTACCTACTGATGGGTAAAAACAGCTTGAGGTATGCTGCGTCTAGCTAGCCCCCGACAACCCGGCGTGGTGAAAGTGAGTGCTTGACAGTTATGAGACAGCCATCAACCTCTGTGACTTCAGCGGGAGCAGAGCAGAACGCTGCAGAGTGGTGGCTACAATGGAGTGGGCTGGCTGCGGAGTGGGAGGCCGGGAGCCACAACGGAAGAGCTGGACAGAAGAGGAAATCGATTAAAATTGCTCCTAGATAGGTTAGGAGTTGAAGAACTGGCTCTTATGAACTCTTGAGAAGGAGAAAACACAGTAGCACCCTGCTCCCACTTCACCATGTGCAATTAGGGAATAGGTAGAGAAGTAGAGGAAACGTCTCCTCTCCATTACAGTAGATTGGTGTCAGAGACTCAGAGTAAAAATAGACAGATCATGTTGATGAGTCACTCCAGGTAGGTCCGCGAGACTGGAGAGATCTTACCTCCCGCTCCTCTCCTCTTTTCTTCTCCTCTCTTCTCTCCGTCCTCCACTTCAGACGTGTAGAGCACCTGAGGATGTAGCTAAGGACACTCAGTGGAACACAGGAGAGAAGTAGAGAAGTTTCACCTGCAGCAGACCCCGCAGTAAATGTGCAGTTTAACCGCAGGCCCTGGGGCTTATTACGTCAGTGTTTTTCCTGTGAACTTCTAGCTGAACACCAGTGTCATAGTGGTTGGTATAGTCTCCCCAGCAGCTATCACATCACATCAACGCTTTTTGGCTAAGAGCTAGAAACAGGGAAACGGTGTCTGTCGGCGACATCTTGTTGATCACCGGTAGACTGTGTTCGAATGTCACACACAACACAAACTTGTGCGAACACACACACAGACACACACGAATGCACGTACACACACGCACATATGTGACACACACCACACTTTCTCTCTCTCTCTCTCCCTCTCTCTCTTACACACACACACACACACACAACTGCAGTGCACATTTGACTGCGCAGTAATCCAGCTTTGTTTAAAGGAAGTAAATACAACAAATGAATCAATAAACAAACCCCCTGCCAGGGTATTTTATGTGGCATCTGTTTCCCATTCCTCTGCTTCGGCACAAAGGGCTGGCTGGGTGCCGCGGCATTGTGGCCAAACCTCTCAGTCTGGGTGGGCTGAGGGATCTGCATTGTGGCCAAACCTCTCAGTCTGGGTGGGCTGAGGGATCTGCATTGTGGCCAAACCTCTCAGTCTGGGTGGGCTGAGGGATCTGCATTGTGGCCAAACCTCTCAGTCTGGGTGGGCTGAGGGATCTGCATTGTGGCCAAACCTCTCAGTCTGGGTGGGCTGAGGGATCTGCATTGTGGCCAAAGCCTCTCAGTCTGAGTGGGGTGAGGGATCTGCATTGGGCTTCATTATTTTCTCACTCGCTCACACACTCTCACACACACACACACACACACACACACACACATGCACACACAGACGCAGACGCAGACACAGACACACACACACACCTTTATCTGTCCCCTGCAGTTTTGGTGGCTATCTGTTAAAGAGAGAGGGAGTGAGAGAGGGAGGGAGAGAGAGAATGTTAGAGGCATTCTCTTGAGCTTTACAGGACAACGTACTGTACTTTACACCAGGGTTTCCCTAACTGGGTCCTGGGCCCCCCCTGGGTGCACGTTTAGGTTTTTGCCCTAGCACTACACAGCTGATTCAAATAATCAACTCATCATCAAGCTTTGATTATTTGAATGAGCTGTGTAGTGCAAAACGTGCACCAATGGAGGGCCCCAGGACCGAGTTTGGTAAACCCTACTTTAGAGGGAGCTGGTTCACCATTGCCCTGTATCTCCTATCTCCCCCTTCTCCACTTCTTCACGCTCCTATTTCTCTTGACTCCCTTTCTTTGCCTCCCTGCATCCCTCCCTGCATCTTTCCTTTCCTCAGTCTATTTCTCCCCTTCTATCCCCCTCTATCTCTCTCTCTTTTCCTCATTCTCAGCTGTCTTCCCTACCTCAGGGATCTCATTAAGCCACTAACTTCAAATAAATAAAACAAAGTGCAGAGACAAAATGAGAGATCTATAAAAAAAAACGGGGTTGTAATGAGCTTTCTATTTCCTTATTCTGGCGCCTTTCTCCCTCTCACCCCTTCACTCTCCTTCCATCTTTGTCTCACTGGCTGCCTCTGTCAATTCAATCAATCTCAAACAGGCTTCATTGGCATGACAGAGGCATTATGGACTTGCCTGAGGTTTTAGAGACAAACAGACAAAAATGGTGCATTATATCTGTCTCTTCTTCCTCCCTTTCCTGTCTTTTCTTCCCCTCCTCGCCTCGATGTCTCGTCACATTCTCCCAGCCAGCCAGTGAACAACGCTCCCTCCTCCTCCTTCTTCTCCTCCTCCTCGGCCATCTTACCCCTCATCCCCCTCCTCTGTTCAGGTCTTTTCTCTCTACTGTTGTCCATCTGGACGAGCTCAGTAACAATAATGTTCTATCTGTGTTCCCCATTAGCGCTGGAGAAGACTGCCAGTCTGGTCGGCTCGGCTCAGACACTCTCTAGTGATTCCATCTTTGTCTTCCTGTGTCATGTTCCCTCTCTCCCTCTATCTCAATCCCATGCGGTCTTCCTCTCTCTCATCTTTCTCTCTTATCTCTCTCTCTCTCTCTCTCTCTCTCTCTCTCTCTCTCTCATCTCTCTCTCTCTCTCTCTCTCTCTCTCTCTCTCTCTCTCTTCTATATCTCTCTATTCTTTCTCTTTTTCTCTGTGTGTTTTTCCTACTACAGTAACAGTAGTAGGAGATTGATTACTCTCTAGGCTCCTGTTTCTCTGCTTCAACAGTGGATGGGGTCGGTATCCCGGGGCCATGAGAAGTATTGGGGTTGACCCAGCCAGTCCTCCCTCTCCTTCAGAGAGCAGCTGTAGGAGAGGCCTGACCCTGCTACTGTATCAAGTCAGACAACCTGGGAATCCTCTGGGAATGTACTTACTGGGAATGTACTGGGCCAGGGTAGGGGTCAGAGAGCAACGGGAATCAAGATGGGCGTCATGGGAACATAGCTTATTATTTGAATCGATCAACCTTCAGAAGGGGTGAGTAGCAGCTCAGATCCAGCAGTGGAAGTCCTGCTGCACTAGTCCATGGGACTCCCTGGACTACCACAGAGATCAACAAAATGTTGCTGCAGAAGAGAGAGAAAGCGAGAGAGTGTGAGAGAGGTAGAGTGGAGGGTAAGCAAAAGAGAGAGAAAAAGAATGGCAGGATAAAATAAATCTTGATTTTGTCTGAGAGGGTATTGATTTTTTCCTCTGGGTTGCCCATGTGCGCCCAGTCTGTTATTAGTTTAGAAACAAAAAAAAGTAGGCTGTGGAGAGAGAGAGAGAAAGTGGTGAAAGAGGTGGCGGCAGGGTTGTGTGTGTGTTCGAGTGTGTATGTGTGTATGCGCGTGCGTGTGTTCGAGTGCGTTTATGTGTGTGTGTGCACATCCACTTGTGTGTGTATGCACATCTGTGTGTGCTTGTGTTTGAGTGTGTGTGTCGGCCTGGCGGGTAGACCCGTATGCACCCCTGCGTTGGATCGCTCGGCCGGTTGGAGAGAGATGGGGGATTAGTGTGTGAGATTAGAGAGATGATTACACAATGTCTTCGCTCTAATGATCCACTCTGTTTGGTCATCTTATCATCCCTGCTGCACCGGATCCCGCTACCGCCGCTGATACCAGATAACACTGGGATTACCCCCCGGCCCCCGAGACCAATGTAGCAGGGTGGACACAGACCTGGCCTGGGCTACCCCCCAGAGAAGGAAGGAGGGAGGGAGGGAGCAGGGGCAAAGAGAGAGGGAGGGAGAGAGTAAAGTGAAAATGAAAAGCTGTAGTGGGAGGGGATGTGAGATGACTCACTGTACAACCCACTGTGCTGCTGACCCCTAGAGTCCACTGAATCATTAGCCAGACCCCCTCATTTCTCAGAGAGACATTACACTGACCCCCTTAAGACCATAGACTACACAGCCTTGGACACTGTTCCCACAATTACATTGTAAAGGATGCAGTGGGGAGTACAATACCACTAATAGGTTGTGTGTACAGGTAACTGCCAAAATAAAGGAAACACTTGAGTAAATGAGGGATACAAAGTATATTGAAAGCATGTGCCTCCACACAGGTGTAGGTCATGTATAAAAATGCCCAGTTGCCTATAATGTTGTTTACCATGGATAGATGATCACATCGCAGTGATTTTGTAAGAGTGGTCTCAAAGGAGCATAGGGGGTGTGTGTGTGTGTGTGTGTGTGTGTGTGTGTGTGTGTGTGTGTGTGTGTCACCAGATGATCTCAACCCAATTCAACAATTATGTGAGCGGCACCTGAGACAGTGTTTTCCACCACCATCAACAAAACACAAAATTATGGAATTTATTGTGGGAGAATGGTGTTCCATCCCTCCAATAGAGTTCTAGACACTTGTAGAATCTATGCCAAGGTGCATTGAAGCTGTTCTGGTGGATGGTGGTGTTTCCTTTATTTTGGCATTTACCTGTATGTCTACATATTGTAAGTGTCTGCAGCACAATGTGTTAGTAACTCTAAGGGTGGGTGGGCGTTGTTTGTGTGTGTCTGTGGGGTGTGTGGGGTGGGGAGGGTGGGGGGGCTGTGTGTATGTTCATATTTGTGGTGGCCTGCATCTGTCATAACGCATATGATTGTGGGCAAATGTTAGTGTGTGTTTAAATGTGTGTGTGCGAGTAAGTGTTTATGAGTGTGTGTGTATGAGTGTGTGTGTGTGTGCACTTCTCTCCATGCCTGCACGCTGCTCTGATCTCCCCATTACAAGGTCGATTAAGCCACTAATCCTCAAAATACACGGGTCCAAAAGCACGACAGTGGAGTAAGGAGGGAAAAAAGTATTCTTCTCCCAAGGAAAAAATGTCTGAAGCTTTCAGTGCTGAGGCTGCAGCTAGGGGCCTAAGCCCTACACCAATACAGTGTTGTACAGAGTATGAGCACAGTGATGTGTTTTACCTCCAGAACCATGCTGACTGGGGATTAGCACCCAGACCTAAACCCTGGAAAACGATGCCTTCGGAGGCTGCCTTCAGTCCCCCTTCCAATTGAATTCAGTACACGTCCAGAATATAAGTGTGAATCTGTGATATCATGTGTCATTATATTACCTCACCAATGTTAAATACATCTACGGAACTTCATTTAGCTGGTGTTTTTTCTTGTTTTGGTGGTGGGAGTGGGGGAGGGGTATATTTTAATGAAAGTCACACTGAAAATTAAATACACTGACGAAACAGATTCTAAATTGCTGAACACAACTTACTAGAAAAAAACAAGATAAAAATCTCCTTACCTCCTTATTTTCTCCATCATTCACTTTCTAGCTCGTCCTGCAAATCTGTTTCTCCACCTTCTATCTCTCTCTCTCTCCTCTGTTCTTCTCTCTCTCTCTCTCTCTCTCTCTCTCTGTCTCTCCACATATTCCTCCCTATCACCTTCTCCATATGATTGCTTGCTGAAACGTAGTAATTACAGTGGCTTTTTAATTATGCATTCCTTGTCCTCTCGCTGCTCCTGCTGGATGGAGGGGGAACCGGCTTAACCTTTAATTAGTGTGACTGAGCCGAGCTAGCCCACCAATGAGGCTCAGACTCAGCCAGGGATGGAGCTGGTCCTCTGGACTGTGGAGGAGGCCTGATAGGGGTGTTATGGTGTTAGGGTTGTATCCATTGGCCCATCTCTGATCTCTTATTCCATTCCATATCTGATCTAGCCCCTAGATCTGCACCCGGGGAGCTGGGGCCTGGATAGAGGTTGAAACCCCTGCATATTCGTATCCTGACCCTAACAACGCAGAGGTTGCTCTGTTAGCTCCTTCAGAGTTCAGACCCCCGCTCAACCCCTTACTCCTCTTGTCCCTCATCGACCGATTACTCCAGCGCCTGTCTCTCCCAGGATCCACACACACATACAGTATATAACCTTGTACCCCTCCCACTTTCTCTCCCAGCTCCAGCACCTCACCTCTGGTTGCCCCACCGCCCCACCTTCACTCCACCCCACTACAGAGAGCCTCTCCTCACAGCTGGTGGCCTGCATGGTCTCAAAGAATCCAGCTAAAACGGCTGATCTCTTTAACTACCTTCATATGTTGCTCTCACATCCCAACTTCCTGTAGCTCTGTAGTGCATCAACAGGCTGAAGGTTTACGATCAGTAGGCTGAAGGTTTACCATCAGTAGGCTGACATTTTACCATCAGTAGGCTGAAGGTTTACCATCAGTACGCTGAAGGTTTACCATCAGTAGGCTGACATTTTACCATCAGTAGGCTGAAGGTTTATCATCAGTAGGCTGAAGTTTATCATCAGTAGGCTGAAGTTTTACCATCAGTAGCATGAAGGTTTACCATCAGTAGGCTGAAGATTTACCATCAGTAGCATGAATGTTTACCATCAGTAGGCTGAAGGTTTACCATCAGTAGCATGAAGGTTTACCATCAGTAGGCTGAATGTTTACCATCAGTAGCATGAAGGATTACCATCAGTAGGCTGAAGTTTTACCATCAGTAGGCTGAAGGTTTACCATCAGTAGGCTGACATTTTACCATCAGTAGGCTGAAGGTTTACCATCAGTACGCTGAAGGTTTACCATCAGTAGGCTGACATTTTACCATCAGTAGGCTGAAGGTTTATCATCAGTAGGCTGAAGATTTATCATCAGTAGGCTGAAGTTTTACCATCAGTAGCATGAAGGTTTACCATCAGTAGGCTGAAGATTTACCATCAGTAGCATGAATGTTTACCATCAGTAGGCTGAAGGTTTACCATCAGTAGCATGAAGGTTTACCATCAGTAGGCTGAATGTTTACCATCAGAAGCATGAAGTTTTACCATCAGTAGGCTGAAGGTTTACCATCAGTAGGCTGACATTTTACCATCAGTAGGCTGAAGGTTTACCATCAGTACGCTGAAGGTTTACCATCAGTAGGCTGACATTTTACCATCAGTAGGCTGAAGGTTTATCATCAGTAGGCTGAAGATTTATCATCAGTAGGCTGAAGTTTTACCATCAGTAGCATGAAGGTTTACCATCAGTAGGCTGAAGATTTACCATCAGTAGCATGAATGTTTACCATCAGTAGGCTGAAGGTTTACCATCAGTAGCATGAAGGTTTACCATCAGTAGGCTGAATGTTTACCATCAGTAGCATGAAGGATTACCATCAGTAGGATGAAGTTTTACCATCAGTAGGCTGAAGGTTTACCATCAGTAGGCTGACATTTTACCATCAGTAGGCTGAAGGTTTATCATTAGTAGGCTGAAGTTTTACCATCAGTAGGCTGGTGTTTTACCATCAGGAGGCTGAAGTTTTACCATCAGTAGGCTGACGTTTTACCATCAGCAGGCTGAAGTTTTACTATCAGTAGGCTGAAGTTTTACCATCAGTAGGCTGAAGTTTTACCATCAGTAGCATGAAGGTTTACCATAAGTAGGCTTAAGGTTTACCATCCGTAGCCTGAAGATTTATCATCAGTGGGCTGAAATTTTACCATCAGTAGGCTGAAGTTTTACCATCAGTAGGCTGAAGTTTTACCATCAGGAGGCTGAAGTTTTACCATCAGTAGGCTGAAGGTTTACCATCAGTAGCATGAAGTTTTACCATCAGTAGGCTGAAGTTTTACCATCAGTAGGCTGAAGGTTTACCATCAGTAGGCTGACATTCACCATCAGTAGGCTGAAGGTTTATCATCAGTAGGCTGAAGTTTTACCATCAGTAGGCTGGTGTTTTACCATCAGGAGGCTGAAGTTTTACCATCAGTAGGCTGACGTTTTACCATCAGCAGGCTGAAGTTTTACTATCAGTAGGCTGAAGTTTTACCATCAGTAGGCTGACATTTTACCATCAGTAGGCTGAAGTTTTACCATCAGTAGCATGAAGGTTTACCATAAGTAGGCTTAAGGTTTACCATCAGTAGCCTGAAGATTTATCATCAGTAGGCTGAAATTTTACCATCAGTAGGCTGAAGTTTTACCATCAGTAGGCTGATGTTTTACCATCAGGAGGCTGAGGTTTTACCATCAGTAGGCTAAAGGTTTACCATCAGTAGCATGAAGGTTTACCATCAGTAGGCTGAAGTTTTACCATCAGTAGCATGAAGTTTTACCATCAGTAGGCTGAAGTTTTACCATCAGTTGCATGAAGGTTTACCATCAGTAGGCTGAAGGTTTACCATCAGTAGCATGAATGTTTACCATCAGTAGGCTGAAGTTTTACCATCAGTAGCATGAAGGTTTACCATCAGTAGCATGAAGGTTTACCATCAGTAGGCTGAAGTTTTACCATCAGTTGCATGAAGGTTTACCATCAGTAGGCTGAAGTTTTACCATCAGTAGGCTGAATGTTTACCATCAGTAGGCTGAAGGTTTACCATCAGTAGGCTGACATTTTACCATCAGTAGGCTGAAGGTTTATCATTAGTAGGCTGAAGTTTTACCATCAGTAGGCTGGTGTTTTACCATCAGGAGGCTGGCTGAAGTTTTACCATCAGTAGGCTGACATTTTACCATCAGTAGGCTGAATGTTTACCATCAGTAGACTGAAGGTTTACCATCAGTAGGCTTACCACAAGGAGCTGATGCAATGTGGCAGTTAGGGTCTGCTGACTAATTAAAATGCAGTTCATTTAAGATCTGTGTTGATTAGACCCTCCGGTTCTGTCCCTGTTTATCTTATCATGGCTGTGGTAGTTAGCGGCTTGTTAGTGATGTTTTAGTCACCTACTGTACATGACAGACAGTACTATCAAGGTGATGCTAAAGCATAGCTACACTCGTTTCTTGTTGGTAACTAACTAGAGACATATGGATGTCAATAAAACAAATTAGGATCTGGCTTTATGAGGTAATTAGTATGTAGAAATGCAAGCATACACAGTTCATTTGTATTGCTTATTTATGGCTTATGAATGAGTAATTTGTGGTGTGTTAGGGGCTAAGGTGATGTATTGGAACTGGACGGGCCAATCATTAATAATAGATCGCTGTCACTTTTCTAAAGTTCTCACTTATGAATTGCAAATCAGGGGGAAAAACCACAAGAGGTATGAGGAAATTAATTCAAAATCCCTTATAGATACTAGCACACATCATTTTATTGTAATAATTTCCCACTTTAATGATTTTATTCCATTCCATAAAAAACGGTTTTATCAGTTCCACTGTGGGGACAAAACATGATGAACACCTGCTTTTCCCATAACATACGCTGACCAGGTGAATCCATGTGGAAGCTATGATCCCTTATTGATGTCACCTGTTAAATCAAATTAAATCAGTATAGATGAAGGGGTGGAGACAGAAAGATTTTTAAGCCTGGAGACAATTGAAACATGGATGTGTATGTGTGCCATTCAGAGGGTGAATGGGCCAGACAAAAGATTGAAGTGTTTTTGAACAGGGTATGGTAGTAGGTGTCAGGCGCACTAGTTTGAGTGTGTCAAGAACTGCAACGCTGCTGGGTTTTTCACATGCAACAGTTTCCCTTGTGTATCAGGAACGGTCCACCACCCAAAGGACATCCTGACAATTTGACACAATTGTGGGAAGTATTGGAGTCAACATGGGCCAGCATTACTATGGAAAACTTTCAACACTTTGTAGAGTCCATGCCCTGACGAATTGAGCTTGTTCTGAGGGCAAAAGGGGGGTGCAACTCAATATTAGGAAGGTGTTCCTAAAGTTTTAAAGATTCAGTGTATATTTAATGTCTGGATTTGAAGCGGTTTCTCTCCAAGCCTTTAATATAAACTAAATACCTAATTGATTTCTGATTATCTTCTAATGAGCAAATAATTAGTGCTTCTTCCAAGTGCACTGTGTTCCCCAAAAGGATACTTCCATATTGAATTTTAATGAAATAAAGAGGCACGATTCAATTAACTAACAAGAACACACCTCCAACAGAACACACCTCCAACAGAACACACCTCCAACAGAACACACCTCTAACAGAACACACCTCCAACAGAACACACCTCTAACAGAACACACCTCCAGCAGAACACACCTCCAACAGAACACACCTCCAACAGAACACACCTCCAACAGAACACACCTCTAACAGAACACACCTCTAACAGAACACACCTCCAACAGAACACACCTCTAACAGAACACACCTCTAACAGAACACACCTCTAACAGAACACACCTCCAACAGAATACACCTCCAACAGAACACACCTCTAACAGAACACACGTCTAACAGAACACACCTCTAACAGAACACACCTCTAACACAACACAACTCTAACAGAACACACCTCTAACAGAACACACCTCCAACAGAACACACCTCCAACAGAACACACCTCTAACAGAACACACCTCCAACAGAACACACCTCTTTCAGAAGTTTTGAGGAAAGAGAAAGTGTGTACAGCTCAAACCGTGACAGATTGCTGCATTGTTTTCATTCTCACGTTCTTCTATTCAAATACTTTAATTTCTCACCTTTTTTCCTTCTCACTCTCTCAAGAAGGAAATCTCTGGGGTCCAGGTGTCGCCCGGGGTGTGTGTGTGTGTTTGTGTTAGAATGATGATTATTTTTTGTGCTGTTTTAATTATATTGTGCAGTTCGCAGAGTGGTGCGGCTGCAGTGGGTGATCAATCAGAGACTAATGAGAGGCCCAGAGACCTGGAGCAGACTGACTGACTGCAGCCCATAGCCCCTCCACTCTGTCTCCACCCCACTCAGCTCCTAATCAGCCCAATACCATAGGAACGCTGGGAATGTTTGGAATGCTTGGCAGGGCTGGATCTACCACTTGGCCCTCCACCTTTAACCCACTTATTCCCACCCACCTCCTTCCCACTCGGCTCATGTAGGCAAATTAAAGTAGTAGGGAATGTGATGCGGATGTATACCTGAAGCAGATAAAAACACTTCCATGAATAAAAAATATATAAATGGAAGACATTAAATGGCAACAGAAGTGAGAATTAGCGCTGGATTTGGCGAGCAGCGGGTTCAGAAAAGGGTCGCAGTCCTGGGTGTAAAGGGTCACATGTAAAAGAGGTTGAATGTATGGCTTAATGAAAAACAGGGAGCATCTAAAGGTGAGTTAATTAAGTGTGGGGGCCATTGTTTAATTTGATTTTCAAAAGGCCCTTCTTTCATTTGATTGGTCTGTCTTCCTCTTCATTCAGAGATGTATGGATGGACTGCTGATGCTGCTCTGCCTGTTGGACCCGGTGTTGTCGGTTCCTGGTTTATTATTAATATTCAATGCCAGCTGGGCTCCCGTTTGAATCATTATGGTGATTAGGAAGGTTTGGCCTTCACACACCCACACGTAGGCGGGCTCTATAGAGCCGATTGGAAGCCATCGTATGATTTCTGATTTCCCTTTCACTACATAATAACCTCCATCACAACGGTGCATCAAATGTATTGATATGCCATCCCAGATGATGATGTGCCATTTCATCATGGAGAGGTTACTATACGTGGCTTTTGTGAATGATGATCGAGGTCAAAGAATGGAGTCCTGCAGTATGTGAAGAATCAGAAATGGTCATGTTTGAGAACTGTTTGGATGATTGACTATAGACTAGCCTATAATGTCTAGGCTGTAATGGGGAGGTAGCTATTAGGGAATATAATGATAATATATATCTACACCAAATGTGTGTGCACAGCAGGAATAAGGGTAGGAGAGAGAGAGACAGAGAGAGAGAGAGAGACAGAGAGAGAGAGAGAATGAGAGAGACATAGTGAAAGTTACTTTTAGCGCCTGGAAAAATTAAATGCATGAAATATTCAACAGATGAGAACCGCAGGCACTTTTTAATACATAGAATAAGATACCTGCACACTGAAACGAGAGCGGGAGAGACAGAGAGGCGAGAGGGATGGAGATGGAGGGATGAGATGGAGGGAGCGGGAGAGGGAGAGAAAGGGAGGGGGAGTTGATATGCTGCAGTCGATCCTTTGGGAGAAAAAGGAGTGAAAGTTCTTCAGTGTGTAGGTGTAATGTCCCTTTGTAAAGCCTTCACCGACTTCTGTAGCAACCTGGAGGTCTGTCTGTGCTGCTCAGTGTTGCTCTGTGCAGCTCAGTGCTTTACCATCAGGCTCCACCAGGCTGTAAAAGCTGCTCCTTGGTAACACACACACACGCACGCAGGAACACACACACACACACACACACACACACACACACACACACACACACATTATTCCAGTAGAATACAACACATTGTTTCTCCTGTCAACTGTGTGACTGTGTCCATGCCATTGGAAGAGTGCTACATCTGCTTTGTGACAATATGTCCCTTCAAAATATTTGATGTGCTGAGGGACTCTTTCACTCCATCTTCAAGGATTTTTGGATCTGTCAAACACAGTTCTTTCTCTTTCTTGTCAGATTATTTGTCTTCACTAGTTTGCGATACATTCTATAATGAACATAATGTAGATGTGTGTATATTTACCATATAATCCCCCACGTTATATGCACAGTATATTTATAGATTATAGTTTGTGGTGGAAATTTGGCAGATGGAAATATGAACTACAAGCTGTCAATATTTTGTGTCGGATTAACTAACTTCAACAACAACAAAAAATAATATTTATAAACTTGGCAGTTGAAGAAAACTATTACCGTGCTTTCTGTAGCACAGCCTTTTATTTAGTTTATTTCTATTCCAAGAGAGAAACAAATAAGAAGTTAGTGGACAAACAAGTACCCAACCAACTAATAAGCAGTCTGTCCCAGTTTGGCGTCCAACACCTGTTCCTCTTCGCACAATGAAAGAAATCTCCCACTAAAAACGCTTATCACGGAATTAGGCAACTCCCACATAAGACTACACTGTTCCATTTCTGTTTTAATTTGGTCACCGCAAAAAATAAACAGGTTACAACATCTGTTACCGCCATACTTCCCCGAATTCTCTGTCAGCAATGTCCATATGGTCACTGCCACCCCAAATCAGTCCCTGAATAACTCTGTTTTCTTAATGAAATAGAACATTTGAGGTTCACTACTTTCTGTAATTGGAAATAGTTAGATGAATGGTTTGTAACGGTCTTCTTCCTCCTCTGACGAGGAGTAGTAGGAAGAAGGATCGGAGTAGGATCGGAGGACCATTCAGCCCCCTTGAACTTTGCGACCTTTTGCCACATTTCAGGCTTCAAACATAAATATATAAAACTGTATTTTTTTGTGAAGAATCAACAACAAGTGGGACACAATCATGAAGTGGAACGACATTTATTGGATATTTCAAACTTTTTTAACAAATCAAAAACTGAAAAATTGGGCGTGCAAAATTATTCAGCCCCTTTACTTTCAGTGCAGCAAACTCTCTTCAGAAGTTCAGTGAGGATCTCTGAATGATCCAATGTTGACCTAAATGACTAATGATGATAAATACAATCCACCTGTGTGTAATCAAGTCTCCGTATAAATGCACCTGCACTGTGATAGTCTCAGAGGTCCGTTAAAAGCGCAGAGAGCATCATGAAGAACAAGGAACACATCAAGGCAGGTCCGAGATACTGTTGTGAAGAAGTTTAAAGCCGGATTTGGATACAAAAAGATTTCCCAAGCTTTAAACATCCCAAGGAGCACTGTGCAATCGATAATATTGAAATGGAAGGAGTATCAGACCACTGCAAATCTACCAAGACCTGGCCGTCCCTCTAAACTTTCAGCTCATACAAGGAGAAGACTGATCAGAGATGCAGCCAAGAGGCCCATGATCACTCTGGATGAACTGCAGAGATCTACAGCTGAGGTGGGAGACTCTGTCCATAGGACAACAATCAGTCGTATATTGCACAAATCTGGCCTTTATGGAAGAGTGGCATGAAGAAAGCCATTTCTTAAAGATATCCATAAAAAGTGTTGTTTAAAGTTTGCCACAAGCCCCCTGGGAGACACACCAAACATGTGGAAGAAGGTGCTCTGGTCAGATGAAACCAAAATTGAACTTTTTGGCAACAATGCAAAACGTTATGTTTGGCGTAAAAGCAACACAGCTCATCACCCTGAACACACCATCCCCACTGTCAAGCATGTTGGTGGCAGCATCATGGTTTGGGCCTGCTTTTCTTCAGCAGGGACAGGGAAGATGGTTAAAATTGATGGGAAGATGGATGGAGCCAAATACAGGACCATTCTGGAAGAAAACCTGATGGAGTCTGCAAAAGACCTGAGACTGGGACGGAGATTTGTCTTCCAACAAGACAATGATCCGAAACATAAAGCAAAATCTACAATGGAATGGTTCAAAAATAAACATATCCAGGTGTTAGAATGGCCAAGTCAAAGTCCAGACCTGAATCCAATCGAGAATCTGTGGAAAGAACTGAAAACTGCTGTTCACAAATGCTCTCCATCCAACCTCACTGAGCTCGAGCTGTTTTGCAAGGAGGAATGGGAAAAAATTTCAGTCTCTCGATGTGCAAAACTGATAGAGACATACCCCAAGCGACTTACAGCTGTAATCGCAGCAAAAGGTAGCGCTACAAAGTATTAACTTAAGGGGGCTGAATAATTTTGAACGCCCAATTTTTCAGTTTTTGATTTGTTAAAAAAGTTTGAAATATCCAATAAATGTCGTTCCACTTCATGATTGTGTCCCACTTGTTGTTGATTCTTCACAAAAAAATACAGTTTTATATCTTTATGTTTGAAGCCTGAAATGTGGCAAAAGGTCGCAAAGTTCAAAGGGGCCGAATACTTTCGCAAGGCACTGTAAGTGTTCATGATACTTTTAATAGAACACAGAAAAATACAAAATAACAACGTGAAATAACAAAAACCGAAACAGTTCCGTGTGGAACACACAGACACAGAAAATAATCACCCACAAATCAAGGGTGAAAACAGTTTGCCTAAGTATGGTTCTCAATCAGGAACAACGATTGACAGCTGCCTCTGATTGAGAACCTTACCAGGCCAAACACAGAAATACCAACTCATAGAAAAAGAACATAGACAACCCACCCAACTCACGCCCTGACCATACTAAAACAAAGACATAACAAAAGAACTAAGGTCAGAACGTGACATGGTTGGAGCGGAGGAGACAGAAAGGGAGGTGGGAGGGAGGGGAAGGAGGTAAAGTTGCAGAAGGAGGGGGTTGAATGGTAATGAAGGAAAACTGTGTTGAATTTGTCTAGAAATTGCGCCTGAAAGCACTGTCTGTGACTCACTGTCTGTGACTCGCTGTCTGTAACTCGCTGTCTGTGACCCGCTGTCGGTGAATCGCTGTCTGTGACCCGCTGTCTGTGATCCGCTGTCTGTGATTCGCTGTCTGTGATTCGCTGTCTGTGACCCGCTGTCTGTGACCAGCTGTCTGTGACCCGCTGTCTGTGACCCGCTGTCTGTGATTCGCTGTCTGTAACTTGCGGTCGGGTTGAGAGGAAGTCTGTTTGACATACTAGGTCGTTTTGGCAGTTGGAGTCCAATGGAAGCCCAAAGAACTCTTATTACCTCGTTATTTTTTAAACCTCACGTTTTGGACTGGACCTGTCAATGTACAGTATGGCTCATACATGCATAATAAACCATCTGCAGTCCTTTCACAGTGTGAAAAGGCACATCATCCTTATATTCTAACCTTCTATAATTTAGTGCATGATTTCTATGCGCTTGTTCCTGTCAGGTAGTGAAGGCGCGCTCTGAAGCAAGTGGGATGAGTGGCTGCATGTGCCTGCCATTAGTTCAATTAATAACAGAAAAAATACAAAGAATAAATCAATCAAATCCATACGCATCAGAAGTTAGATCTGTTAGACCTCGGTAGTAGTTTAATCTCTCTCTTTCAATGCATTTATCTGCAGAACAGAACAACTTTGTTCGCTAAAGATGGCATTGTAGCCACACAAATACATTAGAAGATAATTGTCAAGACGATCCAAAATACTATGCTCACAACCTGAATCTCCTAACTGGTGTTGCTCGCTGGTGTATTTTGTTAGAATTTTGGAATATATTGTGCAATAGGCTATAAGGTTTTTACCAGGCATGGGTTCATTCCTTTATCCTGTTTGTGAACCGAGACACACATAACTTTGATGCGCTCGAGAAATGTACACTGCAAACTTTCACCCACTTTCTAGATCTGAAAATATCCGCCTTTATGTTGTCAACCATCCATCCAAATCAAATAATTATGTGTTATAATTATTATTTCTAATGTGGGCAACACTGCTGCTGTTGACTGCCAGCGATCGTCATTCATCACGTAGGCACAGGATTTAATCAACACACGTTCAAGGAGAGGACAATTGATGCAAACATATAAGTATACATTTCCCGTTGTATAAAATTACATTATCACTTTCGCTTGCACTTTTGCCATACTAGTCTGATGAGTCCTGCAACAATCAAACATGATGGACAATGTTGATTGGCAGGTGGAATAATGTCCAATTAGGTTTCAAGTTTAAAGTGGGAGGACGGATCAGGTCAGCACAGCCCAACATGCACGCGACAATTGTATTTATTTATTATCTTTGTGCACACGCTACAGAGGCTCAAGAACAATGATGTGAGGACATTGTACACAACTGTGCAAAATGGTTTTGGATCCTGAGAGCTACTTTCAAACTACTGGCTGAAATGATACAAAACCTCTTTAAATGAGACAGAAGTGTACATGAGGGATAAGCCACAACTCTCCCAGTTATATTAAAATGTGTTGGTAATGATAGATCTTTTTTGACGCTGTTTTGCTCCTTGCGTAACTGTTTGGAACTTTTGGAGAAATGTAATACTCACTTGGTATTTTGTTCATGGTCCCCCACAAACAGTTTTCAGTTTTGTCTTAATGCACACACACATATGCACTTGTATACTTGAAAACATACACACTTTCTTTCTCAAACACACACATGCAAATGAGTGTGGGCACACACCGAGACACGCACACACACACACACACACACACACACCGAGACACACACACCGAGACACACACACACACACACACACACACACACACACACACACACACACACACACACACACACACACACACACACACACACACACACACACACACACACACACACACACACACACATCCCTGTCTTCCAGTCAGTTCTGGGCATGCAGCGCTCACTCAGAGGTGATGTTAATTTGCAGGCCCTTCAGGTTGTGTTTCTCTCCCTCCATTCTCTCCTCCTGTCTCTCTCTCCTCCTATGACAGGTATATGTACTGTACGCCTGAGAGACATCTCCATTTCCCTGGTGAGATGGGCAGTTTCATCTTATTCTACACATTAAGGGAGAGAGAGACAGAGAGAACGGGAGGCAGAATGCAGCCGGAGAAATGTGATCAGACGCACGCCGCTCCGTCGACAGGTGACAGTAGAAATTAAAGGAAGCGGATCAGGATTTTCCATGTATAAATATTTCTGCTTCTTTCATTATTAATAATTTCTCTTGTGGATTTCTCCACACGTTGGTTCCCTGTCAATTAAGTGCACATCAATGGAGACTAGCTCACCTCCATTGGCCATCTCCTAGCGAACACAATGAACTCATTTTTCCCCGGGAATCAATTCTCAATGGTCGACTTCAGTAAGCTCATTAGGCTCTCGCCAGGCACCGTCTCCATTTCGGCTGCATAATTACCACAGTATAACGGCAGTATTCCCTCCCTTCTTCTCCTCCTCCATGAACGAACAGAACACCTTCATTCTGGGGCCTGACAGTAATTATTGTTGTGATACATCACCTGGGAGCGAGCGCAGCAGTGACTTCCTGTATCGTACCTATACGTACAGTACAGTAGTGTACTGCTGGAGAGGGAGTGTTTGGGTGTGTGTGTTTATGTGCTCTATGTGTCTGCTCACGTTGATAATAACAGATGCAGGTATGCTATAGGTATTGAGCTGTTGAGTAGTTGTTCTCTGTCTTTTTGTTTGTATCAGAATGTTTTGGGTTTTTATGGTGTGTCTACATGGTGTGTCTGTATGGTGTGTCTACATGGTGTGTCTACATGGTGTGTCTACATGGTGTGTCTACATGGTGTGTCTGTATGGTGTGTCTACATGGTGTGTCTACATGGTGTGTCTGTATTGTGTGTCTACATGGTGTGTCTACATGGTGTGTCTACATGGTGTGTCTGTATGGTGTGTCTGTATGGTGTGTCTGTATGGTGTGTCTACATGGTGTGTCTACATGGTGTGTCTACATGGTGTGTCTGTATGGTGTGTCTACATGGTGTTTCTACATGGTGTGTCTGTATGGTGTGTCTGTATGGTGTGTCTACATGGTGTGTCTACATGGTGTGTCTACATGGTGTGTCTGTATGGTGTGTCTCTATGGTGTGTCTGTATGGTGTGTCTACATGGTGTGTCTGTATGGTGTGTCTGTATGGTGTGTCTACATGGTGTGTCTACATGGTGTGTCTGTATGGTGTGTCTACATGGTGTGTCTGTATGGTGTGTCTGTATGGTGTGTCTACATGGTGTGTCTACATGGTGTGTCTACATGGTGTGTCTGTATGGTGTTTCTACATGTTGTGTATTCATTGTCACATCCCAGATCTGTTTAACCTGTCCTTGTGATTGTCTCCACCCCCTCCAGGTGTCGCTTTTTTTCCCCAGTGTATTTATTTATCCCTGTGTTTCCTGTCTCTCTGTGCCAGTTCGTCTTGTATGTTTTTCCAAGTCAAGGAGTGTTTTTCCTGTTCTCCTGCTTTTTGCTATTCTCGGTTTTATAGTCCTCCCGGTTTTGACCCTTGCCTGTTTCTGGACTCTGTACCCACCTGCCTGACCATTCTGCCTGCCTTGACCACGAGCCTGTCTGCCACTCTGCACCTCCTGGACTCTGATCAGGAATTGACCTTTTGCCTGTCCACGACCATTTTCTTGCTTACTCCTTTAGGATTAATAAACATTGTAAGACTCCAACCATCTGCCTCCTGTGTCTGCATCTGGGTTTCGCCTTGTGTCATGATATTCATGGTGTGTCTACATTGTGTCTGCATGCTTGTGTAAGTGTGCTCATGTTGATAGAGAGACTGTTGTCCTGGCACCACACTGCCAGGTCTCTGATCTCCTCCCTATAAGCTGTCTCATCGTTGTCAGTGATCAGGCCTACCACTGTTGTGTCATCTGCAAACTTAATGATGGTGTTGGAGTCGTGCTTGGCCACACAGTCGTGGGTGAACAGGGAGTACAGGATTGAACTACGCACACACCCCTGCCCGTGTTGAGGATCAGCATGACAAATGTGTTGATGCCTACCCTTACCACCCTTACCACCAGGAAGTCCTGGATCCAGTTGCAGAGGGAGGTGTTTAGTCCCAGGGTCCCTAGCTTAGTGATGAGCTTTGTGGGCACTATGGTGTTGAACGCTGAGCTGTAGTCAATTAACAGCATTCTCAAACAGGTGTGTGTTCTTTGGTTTCAGTTGGGAAAGAGCAGTGTGGAGTGTGATTGAGATTGTGTCATCTGTGGATCTGTTGGGGCGGTATGCGAATTGAATTGGGTCTAGGGTTTCCCGGGATGATGGTGTTGATGTGAGCCATGACCAGCCTTTCAAAGCACTTCATGGCTACCGACGTGAGTGCTACGGGGCGGTAGTCATTTATGCAGGTTACCTTCGCTTTCTTGGGCACAGGGACTATGGTGGTCTGCTTTAAACCTGTAATTATTACACACTCAGTCAGTAAGAGGTTGAAAATGTCAGTGAAGACACTTTGCCAGTTGGCCCGCGCATTAGGTTACACCGATATAAGTTTGCCTTCTTTAAAGTCCCCGGCCACTAGGAGCGCCACTTCTGGATGAGCATCTTCTTGTTTGCTTATGGCCTTATACAGCTCGTTGAGTGTGGTGTTAGTGCCAGCATCGGTTTGTGGTGGTAAATAGCCTTAATATTAGGCATCACACACCAGCTGTTATTGACAAATAGACACACACCCCCACCCCTCGTCATAGCTCTTTTGTCCGGCCTATGCTTGGGGAACCCAGCCAACTGTATATTATCTGTGTCGTCAATCAACCACAACTGGGTGAAACATAAGATATTACAGTTTTTAATGTCCCGTTGGTAGGATAGTCTCGAACGGAGCTCATCCAGTTTATTCTCCAGTGATTGCACGTTGGCTAATACAACGGATGGTAGAGGCGGGTTACACACTCGTCGATTAATTCTCACAACGTACCCTAATCTCTGCCCTCTGTATTTCCTTGTTTTCTTCATGCGAATGACGGGGATTTGGGCCTTGCCTGGGAGCAACATAATATAATTTGCATCCGACTCATTAAAGAAAAAATCTTCGCCCAGTTTGAGGTGAGTAATCGCTGTTCTGACATCCAGAAGCTCTTTTCTGTCATAACAGCCAGTAGTATCAACATTATGTACAAAATAAGATACAAACAATGCGAAAAACACACAAAATAGCAAAATTGGTTAGTAGCCCATACAATGGCAGCCAATCCTCCAGCGCCATTCTTTAGTGCTGAGGGACTGGGCCAGGATCATAAGGATTCTGTCCATAATGTAATACTTAACCTGGGCCCCAGCTGACCACCCTAAACACCACGGCACACACAGAACTAATATTTACTTGGAGCCTGGTGGGACTGAGTGCCCCTGAGACTAGCCCCTTCCCCCTCCCTCTTCCTCCCCCTTCCTCCGTCATCCCCCTCCTTCCTCGTTCACCTGCTCAGTACCTGGCTCTGAGAGAGCTATACACACACACACACACACACACACACACACACACACACACACACACACACACACACACACACACACACACACACACACACACACACACACACACACACACACACACACACACACACACACACACACACAGGGTCCCTACGGGAGGCCACTCGAGCCACACTGGGATCCAAACTGGTAAATGACATTCCAGCCCGGCCCACACATGTATGGGTGACTCAACAAGCACTTAGCGCTGGCTCCAGGGGGGTTAATGTCACCTCCTGGAACATGCAATATTAACTGTCACTGTGTGGCATAAAGGACATTTGCTATGGCTTTTTTTCTTTCTTGCCAGACCAACCTGTGCCATTGACAGATCCAAACTATACTGAACAAAATATATACGCAACATACAGCAATTTCAAATATTTTACTGAGTTACAGTTCATATAAGGAAATAAGTCAATATAAATAAATAAATTAGGCTCTAATCTAATATTTCACATGACTGGGAATACAGACATGCACATGTTGGTCACGGATACTTTAATAAAAAGGTTAGGGGTGTGGATCAGAAAACCCGTCACTATCTGGTGTGACCACCAGTTGCCTCATGCAGTGCGACACATCTGCTTCACATAGAGTTGATCAGGCTGTTGATTGTGGAATGTTGTCCCACTCCTCTTCAATGGCTGTGCGAAGTTGCTGGATATTGTTGGGAACTGGAATTTACTGTTGTACACGTCAATCCAGGGCATCCCAAACATGCTCAATGGGTGACATGTCTGGTGAGTCTGCAGGCCATGGAAGAACCGGGAAATGTTCAGCTTCCAGGAATTGTGTACAGATCCTTGAGACATGGGGTATTATCATGCTGAAACATGAGGTGACATGCGGATGAATGGCACGAAAATGGGCCTAGGGATCTCGTCACGGTATATTTGTGCATTCAAACTGTCATCGATAAAATGTCATTGTGTTCGTTGTCCGTAGCTCATGCCTGCCCATACCACAACACCACCGCCACCACGGGGCACTCCGCTTGCACACACAGTGTGGTCTGCACGAAACATGGGACCAACACTTTACATTTTGCGTTTATATTTTTGTTCAGTGTATATCTGAAAGATTTGACTTTTAACCCTGGAATACACATGAGAAGACACAGGCTGAGCGATGGAGTTGACGCAACAGCTTATGGGTCAAACAACAACGAGTACATATTGATACACAAGGAAGAGGGAACATCTGGATCCGTGTTACATGTTCTGCAGTTTGCTTCCTTCCCAACTCCCTCTAGTCTGACACACTGCCAACTCCGTTACACACAGGTGAAGAAGGAACAACGTTTCTCGCTCTGTCTGTGAATTGTGACTGGTCTTTGTTCTTTCCTTTCTGGTTGGTGAGGTTTAGTGTTTATAACTAGCTAATACCTGCCCTGAGAGCACAGGTAATGACATGATATCTAGAACAACAACACCACAGGATCTAATAGGATCCCAGTGGTTGGGAGGTGCATATATTTCTGGAGGGGATGATTAAATGAGAACATTGCAGAGGAGGTGATAGATGGGAGAAAAGAGAGGAGAGATAGAAATGTGCTATGAGGGAGTGGGAGGGCTGAAACGGAGAGAAGTGAAAATTAGCAGGTGGGTGCGAGAGAGCAAGAAAGAGAGAGGGAGGCAGGCTGAAAGTAAAATATATATCCTTCCTGGTTGGTGAGGTTTGGTGTCAACTGGCATATCAGTTGACATATCAGGTAGGAGGAGGAGAAGAAGAGAGGGAAAGGGGGAGAATGGGAGAAAACAGAAGTGAAGAGAAGAGAAGATAAGAGAGTATAGTGATTACAGGAGAGTAGTTACTGGACTGTACCAGTTGACTCGCTCATTATCTACAGCAGTGTGGAGAGGGGATGTTTTGCAGATAGAAGGGCATGAGTGTCTCCTATTACTGCACTCCTGCTTCCTGAAATACACCCACCACTGGCCCCTGGACAGACCCACACAGTACCAGGATTGCCCTCAATTTCCCCTCACGTCCAGAGTACAAGAGCCAGGGTCACAGTAAACCAGTCTGCATGGGTGTGTACACGCAGCCTGGTATCGACTGATAAGCGTCAGTCTGGTACGCTTTGCAAAACGATATACAAGGCATGACACATAAGTCAATACATTGCATTCTATGCAAAAATATATTGACACATACATAAGCAAAAGTAAATATAGTTTAGCAAAATCTTACCAGACAGACGCTTATCAATGCTATCATGTTGGTACACGTGTGTCTACACTGCAGTGGGATCTAAAGGAGACTAAGGAGAGATGTAACTGCAGTCAGAGGTTCATTGACTGGGGGCAGGAAGGAGGGAAGGAGTGTTGTGTGTGTGTGTGTGTGTGTGTGTGTGTGTGTGTGTGTGTGTGTGTGTGTGTGTGTGTGTGTGTGTGTGTGTGTGTGTGTGTGTGTGTGTGTGTGTGTGTGAGAGCCCGGTTGCAGGTGACTTCATCATCAGTCAGACAGAGAGAGAGAGACGGGTGGGTTCTGTCTTCAGTGTGACGGCCTCGTCAGCGGCCCATATTAAACACATTAAACAGTGGGCCGCGCTCATTAATCAGAAGGGCTAGATGACAGCAGCTGCCGCTATCTATCGGCCTGCCACATCCACATCATCCACACACACAGTCTGACTGGGCTCCAAGTAATACAGCCGAGCCCAGATAACAGGGTGATAGATCGACTGCTATCCCTGTGATTGGTGATTGGGATCCGCCAATGTAATACCACATTGTCTGCCTTTATCAAAGCAGCCGATTGAGGAGCTCAACAAGACCAGGTTTTAATGAGGGTAATGACGGCACGCTGGATGTTCCAAGATCACAGAACCTGGTGTTTTCTTTTCTTTTTTACTTTGCTGCAGTAGACTATTGTAAATGATTCTAGGAGTAGTGGGTGGAGGAGTCAGGTGCAGAGAGCAGGGTAGTTCAAAACGTGGATCTGTATTCCGAGAACAGAGTAACGGTCACGCCACACACAAGGGCGCAGAAATACCCAGTCCAAAAAACGGAATCCACAATAATCCACACACCATGAACAGAAAAACAAGCCCGCACAAAAGCCGGTGGGCCTACCGGGTTTAAACAGCCCAAAACAACACCCAAACAACAAACAGGTGAAACTAATCAGACTAAACTAACTGAAACAGGAAAGGGGATCAGTGGCAGCTAGTAGGCCGGCGATGACGACCGCCGCCCGAACAGGAAGAGGCACCATCTTCGGCGGGATTCGTGACAACTATAAGGTGTATCTGAGAAGCATTGTCTGTCTGATCAGTGACATAGATGTGTGTATATGGTGGGTTTTTACAGGTTTGAAACATCACAGACTAACGTTATTGTAACAGATCCTTTAAAAATGTATTCAGAATACTTGTTTAATGTATTATGTTGAATGTTTTCTCGGGGGTATATTTAGTACATTAGTATTTAGTATATTTAGTACAGGTACATTATTTATAATGAGGGATACCTGGAGAGAATCGGACCTCTTTGAAATGAAAATGGATGGCCCTCCCTTCATTAAAATGTATTTCTGCCTGTCATTAGGGGATGGGAATATAAGAGCATCTGATAGGCTAAATTAACAAACTAGTCATGTATAGCTCACTGCATGATCCTCAAACCAAAGACAGGACTCGTGTTTTAAAAGTGCCACGGCCGTCGAAAGAAGACGACCAGCGTGGTGAGAGTACATTTCTCTTTTTATTTCAAATTTCGCCAACAAAACAAGAAACAAAAAAACAACCGTGAAGCTTACAGGGCTATAGTGCCACTAACAAAGACAACTTCCCACAAATAACAAAGGGAAAAAGGCTACCTATGTATGATTCCCAATCAGAGACAACGAATGACAGCTGTCCCTGATTGAGAACCATACCCGGCCAAAACAAAGAAATACAAAAACATAGAAAATAGAACATAGAATGCCCACCCAAATCACACCCTGACAAAACCAAAATAGAGACATAAAAAGGGAACACGTTTGAGGCTGAAAGCAGGAGATGTGCAAATTACACCAGTAATTGCGGTAGTTAGCAGCTCAATTTGATTAATGTGGCTTTATTAGGAGGTCCTTCTAGAAAGAAAACTGTGGGAGTAGAGCGGTGAGGAGTGAGATGGGCGGCTCTGGGCCGGTGTTGGCCGGCTCTGGGTAAGTTTGTCTAATTCCCAGCAGAGCCTGGGTGGTGCTCTGTGGTTATGGTACACTGTGATGTGATGGTGTGAAGCTCCACTAGGTGTCTCTCTTTAGACAGGCTGGTCTGAGAGACTCAGGCTGGGAGAGGCCAGGGAGAGCTGGGCTTGGAGAGCAGCACGAGCACAGATCTCCTAGTCTTCTTGGTTCACTGTTTTTCCCAGCCTCCCTGTGTATCCTTCAATGTTTGCTTGGTCTTCTTAACCACTGTACTTGGATCTAGTCTTTCACACTAGTCCTTTTTCTAGATCTCTATAGTGGTTTACAGTATTTCTTTGTATGTCTATATTTATTGTATTGTGTCTCCCAGTGCTTCCATGTCTAGAATATAATAAAATAGAATGGAATAGCTTAATTTCTCCTAAGGGAACATTTTACAATTCACATACGGCTGATCCAGATCCACCACTCATACAGGTCCTACACTCTAGGTTCAGAATGGTTCTATGTCTGCTCCCCTTTTCTGTCTGGGCTTTTATTATTTAGTGGCTATGTCTGTGAGACTTCTTTTGTTCAATCCCTGTTATTTTACCACCCATTCTCTTTGTTCAATCCCTGTTATTTTACCATTACCATTCTCTTTGTTCAATCCCTGTTATTTTACCACCCATTCTCTTTGTTCAATCTCTGTTATTTTACCACCCATTCTCTTTGTTCAATCTCTGTTATTTTACCACCCATTCTCTTTGTTCAATCCCTGTTATTTTACCACCCATTCTCTTTGTTCAATCTCTGTTATTTTACCACCCATTCTCTTTGTTCAATCTCTGTTATTTTACCACCCATTCTCTTTGTTCAATCTCTGTTATTTTACCACCCATTCTCTTTGTTCAATCTCTGTTATTTTACCACCCATTCTCTTTGTTCAATCTCTGTTATTTTACCACCCATTCTCTTTGTTCAATCTCTGTTATTTTACCACCCATTCTCTTTGTTCAATCCCTGTTATTTTACCACCCATTCTCTTTGTTCAATCCCTGTTATTTTACCACCCATTCTCTTTGTTCAATCCCTGTTATTTTACCACCCATTCTCTTTGTTCAATCCCTGTTATTTTACCACCCATTCTCTTTGTTCAATCTCTGTTATTTTACCATTACCATTCTCTTTGTTCAATCTCTGTTATTTTACCACCCATTCTCTTTGTTCAATCTCTGTTATTTTACCATTACCATTCTCTTTGTTCAATCTCTGTTATTTTACCACACATTCTCTTTGTTCAATCTCTGTTATTTTACCATTACCATTCTCTTTGTTCAATCTCTGTTATTTTACCACCCATTCTTTTTGTTCAATCTCTGTTATTTTACCATTACCATTCTCTTTGTTCGATCTCTGTTATTTTACCACCCATTCTCTTTGTTCAATCTCTGTTATTTTACCATTACAATTCTCTTTGTTCAATCCCTGTTATTTTACCACCCATTCTCTTTGTTCAATCCCTGTTATTTTACCACCCATTCTCT
Organism: Oncorhynchus clarkii lewisi; assembly: GCF_045791955.1. Classification (NCBI taxonomy): domain Eukaryota; kingdom Metazoa; phylum Chordata; class Actinopteri; order Salmoniformes; family Salmonidae; genus Oncorhynchus; species Oncorhynchus clarkii. Next base: position 53,084,244 of record NC_092159.1, on the reverse strand, counting down.
TTGTTCAATCTCTGTTATTTTACCACCCATTCTCTTTGTTCAATCCCTGTTATTTTACCATTACCATTCTCTTTGTTCAATCTCTGTTATTTTACCATTACCATTCTCTTTGTTCAATCTCTGTTATTTTACCATTACCATTCTCTTTGTTCAATCTCTGTTATTTTACCATTACCATTCTATTTGTTCAATCTCTGTTATTTTACCATTACCATTCTCTTTGTTCAATCCCTGTTATTTTACCATTACCATTCTCTTTGTTCAATCTCTGTTATTTTACCACCCATTCTCTTTGTTCAATCCCTGTTATTTTACCACCCATTCTCTTTGTTCAATCTCTGTTATTTTACCATTACCATTCTCTTTGTTTAATCCCTGTTATTTTACCATTACCATTCTCTTTGTTCAATCTCTGTTATTTTACCATTACCATTCTCTTTGTTCAATCTCTGTTATTTTACCATTACCATTCTCTTTGTTCAATCTCTGTTATTTTACCACCCATTCTCTTTGTTCAATCTCTGTTATTTTACCACCCATTCTCTTTGTTCAATCCCTGTTATTTTACCATTACCATTCTCTTTGTTCAATCCCTGTTATTTTACCACCCATTCTCTTTGTTCAATCTCTGTTATTTTACCACCCATTCTCTTTGTTCAATCTCTGTTATTTTACCACCCATTCTCTTTGTTCAATCCCTGTTATTTTACCATTACCATTCTCTTTGTTCAATCTCTGTTATTTTACCATTACCATTCTCTTTGTTCAATCTCTGTTATTTTACCATTACCATTCTCTTTGTTCAATCTCTGTTATTTTACCATTACCATTCTATTTGTTCAATCTCTGTTATTTTACCATTACCATTCTCTTTGTTCAATCCCTGTTATTTTACCATTACCATTCTCTTTGTTCAATCTCTGTTATTTTACCACCCATTCTCTTTGTTCAATCCCTGTTATTTTACCACCCATTCTCTTTGTTCAATCTCTGTTATTTTACCATTACCATTCTCTTTGTTTAATCCCTGTTATTTTACCATTACCATTCTCTTTGTTCAATCTCTGTTATTTTACCATTACCATTCTCTTTGTTCAATCTCTGTTATTTTACCATTACCATTCTCTTTGTTCAATCTCTGTTATTTTACCACCCATTCTCTTTGTTCAATCTCTGTTATTTTACCACCCATTCTCTTTGTTCAATCCCTGTTATTTTACCATTACCATTCTCTTTGTTCAATCCCTGTTATTTTACCACCCATTCTCTTTGTTCAATCTCTGTTATTTTACCACCCATTCTCTTTGTTCAATCTCTGTTATTTTACCACCCATTCTCTTTGTTCAATCCTTGTTATTTTACCATTACCATTCTCTTTGTTCAATCTCTGTTATTTTACCATTACCATTCTCTTTGTTCAATCTCTGTTATTTTACCATTACCATTCTCTTTGTTCAATCTCTGTTATTTTACCATTACCATTCTATTTGTTCAATCTCTGTTATTTTACCACCCATTCTCTTTGTTCAATCTCTGTTATTTTACCACCCATTCTCTTTGTTCAATCTCTGTTATTTTACCACCCATTCTCTTTGTTCAATCCCTGTTATTTTACCACCCATTCTCTTTGTTCAATCCCTGTTATTTTACCACCCATTCTCTTTGTTCAATCCCTGTTATTTTACCACCCATTCTCTTTGTTCAATCCCTGTTATTTTACCACCCATTCTCTTTGTCCAATCTCTGTTATTTTACCATTACCATTCTCTTTGTTCAATCTCTGTTATTTTACCACCCATTCTCTTTGTTCAATCTCTGTTATTTTACCACCCATTCTCTTTGTTCAATCTCTGTTATTTTACCACCCATTCTCTTTGTTCAATCCTTGTTATTTTACCATTACCATTCTCTTTGTTCAATCTCTGTTATTTTACCATTACCATTCTCTTTGTTCAATCTCTGTTATTTTACCATTACCATTCTCTTTGTTCAATCTCTGTTATTTTACCATTACCATTCTATTTGTTCAATCTCTGTTATTTTACCACCCATTCTCTTTGTTCAATCCCTGTTATTTTACCACCCATTCTCTTTGTTCAATCCCTGTTATTTTACCACCCATTCTCTTTGTTCAATCCCTGTTATTTTACCACCCATTCTCTTTGTTCAATCCCTGTTATTTTACCACCCATTCTCTTTGTCCAATCTCTGTTATTTTACCATTACCATTCTCTTTGTTCAATCTCTGTTATTTTACCACCCATTCTCTTTGTTCAATCTCTGTTATTTTACCATTACCATTCTCTTTGTTCAATCTCTGTTATTTTACCACCCATTCTCTTTGTTCAATCTCTGTTATTTTACCATTACCATTCTCTTTGTTCAATCTCTGTTATTTTACCACCCATTCTCTTTGTTCAATCTCTGTTATTTTACCATTACCATTCTCTTTGTTCGATCTCTGTTATTTTACCACCCATTCTCTTTGTTCAATCTCTGTTATTTTACCATTACAATTCTCTTTGTTCAATCCCTGTTATTTTACCACCCATTCTCTTTGTTCAATCCCTGTTATTTTACCACCCATTCTCTTTGTTCAATCTCTGTTATTTTACCACCCATTCTCTTTGTTCAATCCCTGTTATTTTACCATTACCATTCTCTTTGTTCAATCTCTGTTATTTTACCATTACCATTCTCTTTGTTCAATCTCTGTTATTTTACCATTACCATTCTCTTTGTTCAATCTCTGTTATTTTACCATTACCATTCTATTTGTTCAATCTCTGTTATTTTACCATTACCATTCTCTTTGTTCAATCCCTGTTATTTTACCATTACCATTCTCTTTGTTCAATCTCTGTTATTTTACCACCCATTCTCTTTGTTCAATCCCTGTTATTTTACCACCCATTCTCTTTGTTCAATCTCTGTTATTTTACCATTACCATTCTCTTTGTTTAATCCCTGTTATTTTACCATTACCATTCTCTTTGTTCAATCTCTGTTATTTTACCATTACCATTCTCTTTGTTCAATCTCTGTTATTTTACCATTACCATTCTCTTTGTTCAATCTCTGTTATTTTACCACCCATTCTCTTTGTTCAATCTCTGTTATTTTACCACCCATTCTCTTTGTTCAATCCCTGTTATTTTACCATTACCATTCTCTTTGTTCAATCCCTGTTATTTTACCACCCATTCTCTTTGTTCAATCTCTGTTATTTTACCACCCATTCTCTTTGTTCAATCTCTGTTATTTTACCACCCATTCTCTTTGTTCAATCCTTGTTATTTTACCATTACCATTCTCTTTGTTCAATCTCTGTTATTTTACCATTACCATTCTCTTTGTTCAATCTCTGTTATTTTACCATTACCATTCTCTTTGTTCAATCTCTGTTATTTTACCATTACCATTCTATTTGTTCAATCTCTGTTATTTTACCATTACCATTCTCTTTGTTCAATCCCTGTTATTTTACCATTACCATTCTCTTTGTTCAATCTCTGTTATTTTACCACCCATTCTCTTTGTTCAATCCCTGTTATTTTACCACCCATTCTCTTTGTTCAATCTCTGTTATTTTACCATTACCATTCCCTTTGTTTAATCCCTGTTATTTTACCATTACCATTCTCTTTGTTCAATCTCTGTTATTTTACCATTACCATTCTCTTTGTTCAATCTCTGTTATTTTACCACCCATTCTCTTTGTTCAATCTCTGTTATTTTACCACCCATTCTCTTTGTTCAATCTCTGTTATTTTACCACCCATTCTCTTTGTTCAATCTCTGTTATTTTACCACCCATTCTCTTTGTTCAATCCCTGTTATTTTACCACCCATTCTCTTTGTTCAATCCCTGTTATTTTACCACCCATTCTCTTTGTTCAATCCCTGTTATTTTACCACCCATTCTCTTTGTTCAATCCCTGTTATTTTACCACCCATTCTCTTTGTTCAATCTCTGTTATTTTACCATTACCATTCTCTTTGTTCAATCTCTGTTATTTTACCACCCATTCTCTTTGTTCAATCTCTGTTATTTTACCATTACCATTCTCTTTGTTCAATCTCTGTTATTTTACCACCCATTCTCTTTGTTCAATCTCTGTTATTTTACCATTACCATTCTCTTTGTTCAATCTCTGTTATTTTACCACCCATTCTCTTTGTTCAATCTCTGTTATTTTACCATTACCATTCTCTTTGTTCGATCTCTGTTATTTTACCACCCATTCTCTTTGTTCAATCTCTGTTATTTTACCATTACAATTCTCTTTGTTCAATCCCTGTTATTTTACCACCCATTCTCTTTGTTCAATCCCTGATATTTTACCACCCATTCTCTTTGTTCAATCTCTGTTATTTTACCACCCATTCTCTTTGTTCAATCCCTGTTATTTTACCATTACCATTCTCTTTGTTCAATCTCTGTTATTTTACCATTACCATTCTCTTTGTTCAATCTCTGTTATTTTACCATTACCATTCTCTTTGTTCAATCTCTGTTATTTTACCATTACCATTCTATTTGTTCAATCTCTGTTATTTTACCATTACCATTCTCTTTGTTCAATCCCTGTTATTTTACCATTACCATTCTCTTTGTTCAATCTCTGTTATTTTACCACCCATTCTCTTTGTTCAATCCCTGTTATTTTACCACCCATTCTCTTTGTTCAATCTCTGTTATTTTACCATTACCATTCTCTTTGTTTAATCCCTGTTATTTTACCATTACCATTCTCTTTGTTCAATCTCTGTTATTTTACCATTACCATTCTCTTTGTTCAATCTCTGTTATTTTACCATTACCATTCTCTTTGTTCAATCTCTGTTATTTTACCATTACCATTCTATTTGTTCAATCTCTGTTATTTTACCACCCATTCTCTTTGTTCAATCTCTGTTATTTTACCACCCATTCTCTTTGTTCAATCTCTGTTATTTTACCACCCATTCTCTTTGTTCAATCCCTGTTATTTTACCACCCATTCTCTTTGTTCAATCCCTGTTATTTTACCACCCATTCTCTTTGTTCAATCCCTGTTATTTTACCACCCATTCTCTTTGTTCAATCCCTGTTATTTTACCACCCATTCTCTTTGTCCAATCTCTGTTATTTTACCATTACCATTCTCTTTGTTCAATCTCTGTTATTTTACCACCCATTCTCTTTGTTCAATCTCTGTTATTTTACCATTACCATTCTCTTTGTTCAATCTCTGTTATTTTACCACCCATTCTCTTTGTTCAATCTCTGTTATTTTACCATTACCATTCTCTTTGTTCAATCTCTGTTATTTTACCACCCATTCTCTTTGTTCAATCTCTGTTATTTTACCATTACCATTCTCTTTGTTCGATCTCTGTTATTTTACCACCCATTCTCTTTGTTCAATCTCTGTTATTTTACCATTACAATTCTCTTTGTTCAATCCCTGTTATTTTACCACCCATTCTCTTTGTTCAATCCCTGTTATTTTACCACCCATTCTCTTTGTTCAATCTCTGTTATTTTACCACCCATTCTCTTTGTTCAATCCCTGTTATTTTACCATTACCATTCTCTTTGTTCAATCTCTGTTATTTTACCATTACCATTCTCTTTGTTCAATCTCTGTTATTTTACCATTACCATTCTCTTTGTTCAATCTCTGTTATTTTACCATTACCATTCTATTTGTTCAATCTCTGTTATTTTACCATTACCATTCTCTTTGTTCAATCCCTGTTATTTTACCATTACCATTCTCTTTGTTCAATCTCTGTTATTTTACCACCCATTCTCTTTGTTCAATCCCTGTTATTTTACCACCCATTCTCTTTGTTCAATCTCTGTTATTTTACCATTACCATTCTCTTTGTTTGATCCCTGTTATTTTACCATTACCATTCTCTTTGTTCAATCTCTGTTATTTTACCATTCTCTTTGTTCAATCTCTGTTATTTTACCATTACCATTCTCTTTGTTCAATCTCTGTTATTTTACCACCCATTCTCTTTGTTCAATCTCTGTTATTTTACCACCCATTCTCTTTGTTCAATCCCTGTTATTTTACCATTACCATTCTCTTTGTTCAATCCCTGTTATTTTACCACCCATTCTCTTTGTTCAATCTCTGTTATTTTACCACCCATTCTCTTTGTTCAATCTCTGTTATTTTACCACCCATTCTCTTTGTTCAAGCCTTGTTATTTTACCATTACCATTCTCTTTGTTCAATCTCTGTTATTTTACCATTACCATTCTCTTTGTTCAATCTCTGTTATTTTACCATTACCATTCTCTTTGTTCAATCTCTGTTATTTTACCATTACCATTCTATTTGTTCAATCTCTGTTATTTTACCATTACCATTCTCTTTGTTCAATCCCTGTTATTTTACCATTACCATTCTCTTTGTTCAATCTCTGTTATTTTACCACCCATTCTCTTTGTTCAATCCCTGTTATTTTACCACCCATTCTCTTTGTTCAATCTCTGTTATTTTACCATTACCATTCCCTTTGTTTAATCCCTGTTATTTTACCATTACCATTCTCTTTGTTCAATCTCTGTTATTTTACCATTACCATTCTCTTTGTTCAATCTCTGTTATTTTACCATTACCATTCTCTTTGTTCAATCTCTGTTATTTTACCACCCATTCTCTTTGTTCAATCTCTGTTATTTTACCACCCATTCTCTTTGTTCAATCCCTGTTATTTTACCATTACCATTCTCTTTGTTCAATCCCTGTTATTTTACCACCCATTCTCTTTGTTCAATCTCTGTTATTTTACCACCCATTCTCTTTGTTCAATCTCTGTTATTTTACCACCCATTCTCTTTGTTCAATCCCTGTTATTTTACCACCCATTCTCTTTGTTCAATCTCTGTTATTTTACCATTACCATTCTCTTTGTTCA